>NC_051161.1:28533053-28715679 GCF_013339745.2 Dermacentor silvarum | reverse complement strand
TTGCGAAGCCAACCGCACAGCCTGCGCACCGAGCAGTGAGATTGAATGAAAACGATAGCTGAGGGGGAACATCCGCTAGCGCGGCCAGCGCCGCCGCCGGCTGCATTTAGATGGGAAACATGACAGCGTACGTAGATAAGCGCAACGTAGATAAGCGCAATCATAGGAACGGGCGTGGTCACGTGACCGAAAACTGACCAGATTTCTCGGCTACTCCTACGTCGATACCGGGAGCGTTTCTCGGCGCTCTGATAGGAGTGCGATCGCGCAACCGCTGGTGTCGGGCGATCGGAAAGGATCATCCGAATGTAGCCAGAGCGCCCCTTTTCGACCATCCGAACCAGATGGGCCTTTCGGGAGCGTTCGAGAGTGCGCGAAAACAACCAGCCGAAGGTGCCATTAGTAAGAGTATGCGAGACACCTGTCTCACAGACTGTAACTATTACATGTCCCGCTGTGTGTATGCCAGTACTTGTGTGCGAGTCACCAAGGGCGATTATGGCCTTTCCTACGGTAACAGTTGTCAATGTTGTTGCGTAAATAGCTTTGAGAGTACGCGGTGGTTCACACTTAGGGACATTCATTAGCATTCAAGCATGCAGCAGCTTGCAAGAATTGACTGGCGGGCTCTTTGTTCATGACCACAGAAAAGCAGCGCTAGAAGACGGGGCACGTTGACACTGTGCTCACTAACAACTGTGCAAAGGTCAATTGTGACACGCGCAGGCATTGTGTGCACGGTTAAGCGCAAGAACCGATTTGTAGAATATGTGCGCAGGACGTAGTGTATTCTTGGCCTTTGACGTGCGGAAAATGACGTGTCGGCCAGTCAGGCAGATGTGTTAACGATAGATGGAGAGAGCACAAGGATAACAGGGGAAAGCCTGCAATCTGTGGAATCTCGGCTTGCATTGTCCCTAGTGCAAATGACCTACGTTTTCTGAGTGTGGAAGCGTTACACAAGCACCCTGATTAGTTTATCAACCCCTGATAAGATAAATAATTGATGCTTTCGAGATTGATCGCTCCAAAGGTGACTGTGGCAGCATTCCTTCTCTGAAACGTGACCAGGAAGAAATTGCTTCTCTTGCTAGGCATTGTGATGAGAATGCTCGTGTGCCACCCTTTTTCTTTCTTGGTTTGGTAATGCTGTTTCGTCTCTGTAAAAAAGGCGCATCATGGTAATAAGCGCTTACATTTTTAGAGCAGTGTCGTGTGCTCCTTCCTATCTTGTCCCATCTTCTAGCGCTGCTCTTCTGCGCAGCTGCTTCGTTTTGGAACGCCAAGCACAATATAAATTTCGCTACAGTACAGCAACGTATGCGTAAGGCGCGACGTGACTACCCATCGTGGTGTTCACCCAATCGGAAGACTCCGTGCTCGTTCGTGCTCGTTGTACGCGTGTTCTCCGAGTGTGAATGTCTCCCCCTTTCTGAAGAGTAAGCAGGCGTCTTGCCCCTTCCGGTGGCACTTGACAGCCTGCTCCTCGCTTACCCCTTTCCTCCCAAGTGTATATATCTTTTCAAAAGAAATAATCATTATAATAGATGTCCTCCGACATGCCACCTCACGGGCGTTTTTCTTTCTTTTTTTCTTTTTTGCATTTAGCCCCCATCGACATGCGGCCGCCGTGGCCGAGATTTGATCTCACGACCTCGTGGTTAGCAGTGTAACGGCAACGCCACTAAGCAACAACGGAAACCTTCTAACTCCAGTACTGTAAGCGAGGCCGTTTTTCATTAAAGCCGGCATGTCGTCTCTCCGGTGTGCGTGCAGCAATCTGTCTATACGTGGGTGTGACCATCGTGGTACCTGGAGTAAGTCTTGCGCAGCTCCTGCAGTAGCGGCGCCGACCCGTCCCTGTCCATCAGATCGCGCAGGTAGTCGCCGTACTCGGACGGGCGCTGCGCGTCGTCCGGAGCCGCGAAGAGCACGTGACGCAGGCGCCGCAGCTTCTGCGGAGACAGGAGCCCGGGCAGCGAGGCCGTCACGTCTCCGGGCGTCACCAGGACCCAGGAGAGGCGGCGTCGGGATCAGGCTCGTAGCTCACCAGGAACGCCTTGGCCTCAGCGGGGGTCACGAACAGTGCAGCCGCGCGGCAGCCACTCTGTCGGTCGCCATTTGGAAAGATGAGCGCGGCAATGATAAGTTCCTCTTTTATCAACCATGGTGTCAAACCGAACCGGAACGTGAACTGAAATGGTGTGAGAGCGCAGCTCTTAGGCACCCGTTTCTGCGTCGAGCGTCGGTGTGCCTCGTCGTCCCTCTGCGTAACCGAGCGAACGAGCACAACGAAGGATGAAAGAGCGAACACGGAGCGCAGCGGGGGATGAAAGACGGCGACAAAGATAAGTTCCTCTTTTACCGACCAGGGTGTCAAATCGAACTGGAACGTGAACTGAAAATGTTTTAAGAGCGCAGCTCTTAGGCGCACGTTCCTGCGTTGAGCGTCGGCGTGCCTCGGCATCGTCCCTCTGAGTGAACGAGCACAGCGAAGGATGAAAGAGCCAACGCGGAGCGCAGCGTGGGATGAAAGACGGCTAGAGCGAAGAGAACGCGAGGGGAAAAGCGGAGGAGGAGAGTGGAGCGGCAGCGGAACCATGAGGCGGAAAGAGGAGGAGGAGGGCATGGCGAACGCGTGAGACGAAAAGCGTAGCGAAGCGCAAGATGGGCTCTGGGGCGACGACCGCTACGAGATTGCGCCAGAGCTGTGCGCCGTCGTCTGTTAACCGATGGCATGCGGCGAGCGCATCTACCAATACCACATATATAATGGAAACAAAGCGCTGCATGAGCGGAGGTCTGTCTGCGGCGGCTGCTGTGAATCGCGACCATGCGTGACCCACGCGCTGCCTCTCGCGATCTCCCGATTAGCGAGGCAGTCGCGCCACACTTCGCTCCGTTTGTGGTGTGCCGCATGAGACAGATTGTCCGCGAAATATATATCGCGAAATGAAAACACGTATAGAGCTGCGCTCAAATTTCGCATTAGGGAGTATCGTAATCGTCAGTGAATTTTTGCGCTCACAGACACGGACCATCTCGCACAAATCGCCACTCTGACTGTACCGAAAGCCGTACGTGAGCCAGGGTTTTGGCCCCAAACGTTATAACGGCACAATTTTTAGTAGACAAAGTATTGTTACCTACCGACTCACATTTAAGGGAGCCTTAATTCTTTAGCACGTTTTATTTTCTTCTGCTTTTGTTTTCAGGAAAATAGCGCCGAGAAAGATATCAAGTGATAGTGTTACAATTATAGTGAATCCTGTTATGCCTTGCCTTGTCAAGATTAATTTTTAGCTTATATGTCGTTCACACTATGATCGATATAAGGTAAGTGGCGTTACATGCAGCAGATTAGAGCGCTGACGTCAGGCTTCATTGAATATAGTTGGAAGTCCTACTTACAGCCTAATAACAGCCTTGCGCTTTTCTTATTTGATCTGGGATCAACGTGGAGACCCGGATGACGCGCTTCTATAAAAAAATTGGCGCGAACCTCTCCCCCCCTCTCTCCTTTTTTTCTCCAACCCTCACGAGCACACTGGAGGTCAGAGGGCCACAGTTTCATATACGCTGATCTAGCTTATCAGGCATGCTGCGGGAGTTATCTGTATGGCATCTTCAATTCGCATTTTTGAAGCGCACTCACTGAGAAGGCACGTATGGAAAAAAGCATAGAGTTTCCCATCATACACTAGAGGAAAATCTGTCGCTGCAGTCATTCCGCTGCAACAATAATTCAGGATAGTACATAGATGTTTCTGTCATTTGACATGGCTTCCTTAATAAACCATTGCAGCTTCTCTGAATTATATTTGTAGTTCCACTATGTTGCTAGGCTCGCACCGTTTCTTTAAAGCTGTCAAGTGCTTAACATTCGCACTTAATTCACTTTATCACACTATTTCCAGTGCACAAATTAATCTCGACTCTTTCCAGTATGCATTTCGTGAAGCTTAGATGTCTTCTATTTTCCTTCGAAATCTGAACCATTGCTTTTTGTTCGTAATATTCCGACACAGGAACATTACGGAAACCAGTCTATAATGGTTGAAATTAGGCACTATGAATGAGGCTTATATATTTATCATCGCCACGTGAAGCAGATTTACGATCACAAGTCAGCTTCAAGAAGGACGTTCGAAGTCACAAGGACGAAATTTACAGAAATACATATGCTGCCCGTCTGAATAGCCATACAGTGGCGTCGCGTGCAGACACCCTTGCCACATTTGCCCCTAGTGTTATTAATATCAAACTATGCAGAATAGTGATCCACAGTGGCCGAGTAAGGGAAGCTTCGACCTGGAGCCAACGTTCCGACAATCATCTTGTCTTCGTCTAGGCGTCTAGGTCCTGACGAAGACACACAAACTTGCCTTGTATTCGTCTATACCTTGACAAAGACATCCTGTCTTCATAAGGGCCTAGACGAAGACACGCTGATTGTCAGAACATTGGCTGCAGCTTGAAGCTTCCCTTGTCCGTCGACTGTCGATCACTTGGCCTATCCGTCCTCATGTAAACCTCTGTCATGTTTGGATTTCTACGCAAGAAAAGGCGGACACACAAAGCGCTTTGTGTGTTCTTCCTTTCCTGCACTTGCGTCTTTTTTTTATGTTTCTGCTTCGTAAGTGCGATTAAAAGCTGATCGGTAGGCCCGTTGCTTCAGCCAAATGATGGCCTCTCTCTCTACTGGCTCATTACCTCGACGAGCTGCGTCGTGGAGCCCAGCGCCTCTTGCACCTGTTGGTAGGAGAAGCCCCCGGGAGCGTCGGCGCTCATGATGTCGATGGCCATGTCGCGGGCCACGCGCAGGAAAGACCGCGACAGCTGGCGGGGCCTGTCCTCCGCCGTTGACATCACGGCCACGTACGACCAGCCCAGCCGGCGCAGCGTGCTCGCCAAGGCCTGCGACGCGCGAGGAAAATCAGAAGTGGTGTTGGATCTTCGCGCAGACTCTCGAACTCGTTCGCACTTCTGAAATGCACGGGGTTTCCTTCAAAGCAGATGGGGACGAACGCGACAACAGGTGAAAACGACCTCTGAAACGGCAGCAACAGCATTTAATTTTTTTTTTCTGTGACGAGCAGTCCGCATACGCACATTAGACTTGTTTACTTGAAATGTATTTATATACACTAGATAAGACGCAGCAGGAAAGAAAATGTCGCACAGGTAGTTCTAATGTTTGATTTTTTTATACTTGTTTTCTTTCTCTTTTCATTGACGTTTAATTTTCATATGTATCGAAGTGCAAGTGTTAAAGCCGGTTTTGGCGATTGCTGCGAAAAAGTATGAGTTCAGGCGAAGTGCCTATATGGGCTGTTCGACGTCTTGATAAATGCCGCTGCTGCCGGTTACAACGCTTGATGCCGTTCCACAAACCGCACAAAGCTAGCACGCCATTGATGACGAACCCGGTTTTATCAGAGATTGGTCCATCTGCGAAATCATCCGCTATAGCTTGTCTGTTGCATTTGGCCGCGGTTCATTCTTTATCCGCAAGTTGCTTTGATCCGTCGGCGTCTACTTCTCGGACCTGTGCACGACAAAATTATGTAAACTATCCATTTTTAAAAATTTCTTCAATTCTTCTAATCTTCTAACAAAACCCTAATATACTCTAGGAACAATAGCTCGCTTACCCGCCTTTCAGCGTAGTTATCTGCGTCTTAGTCGGTCGCAAGATTGCTGATTCATGTTGCCAGCACAATATAAACTGGGCACACTAAGAGAACATCCAGGCACCGCAAGCGTTGGACTACAAGTGAAATTTACTTAAACTACACAAGCAACAACCATCAAACGCAACATTATTACCGAGAATGCGTGCTACAACTTGTCCCACCAGCAAGGAAAGTGGCGGGAAAAGGCGACCTTCCCAGTTTTTGTTCTCAACTCCGGGACAATCTGTCATGCATGTGTCCGATTGCCAATGGCGCGACTTATAGTAAGCCTTTCTGTTCGTGTAAAACAGGAAGGTTCTGTGTATATATAACTAAAGTGGTTTGCAAGATTCCACTCTCGTGTGGCCGATGCAATATTGGTCATACCGAAGGTACCTAAATGGTAGGCTGAAAGAGCACCGCTCGGTAGTAGCAGGGCCAGGACGTCTTGATGATCAGTGTCAAAATTGTCAGTGCAACCCGCTTTTTGATCGCGCTCGTGTCTCACGTAGGTTTAAATCATAGCCTAACAGATTGGTCTTTGAGTCATTTACCATCAAAAAAGAAGGTGATAACTGCATTAGCACCGCTTCTGTTGGCATCACAAAGAAAGAAATTGAGTATTTCAGTCAGAGAATAAGTGGCACGTATTTGCGGTGATAATGTGTTTTATGGTTCTTGCTCGAAGCCAAAGTCTAAAGTACTGTCGCCCTGATCGGTCGTGTTAGGCCCTCGATCCACCTTAACTCTTTCATTTCCCGTTGCGTGAGCCTCGACGTCTGATGCGTTAGCAAGAGCCTTGTGGTTCAGCATAAACGAAGTAAACTTTTGCCAACTACTGTATACCGCGGACGTACGAAGTGACAAGCAGTAGATCGAACGTCAGGAGTCACTACGCTTCCAGACTGCTTTCGAGGAACGCCCCAGTGACGCGGGCGAAGCTTCAAGTTGCTCGGTGGGAGTGACTGTTCACGACCACACTGCAGCGACCGAGAGTTGCGAGCGCGAGTGAAAACAGTCACACAGTCACTCCATGCATATATTGTGTGGTTCCAGCTAGAGCTGTGCCGTAGTAACCGTTTAATGTCGATATACGCTGAAGCGAACTGGGCTTGTTGGTAAGACATCCTTGAGAGTTGCAGCTCAGCGCCTTCAGCACACACACCAACCAAGAGAAGAGGAAGACAAATAAAGAGCTGCGCTAGCGCGTTGTTCGTTGTTTGCCTTCCCAGTCGGTTCGCTGCTAAATTACTTCCGGTTTGGAACGGCCGATACACCAACGTGCCAGCGTTGTCGATGCCAGTAGTCGGTCGAGCACCTGGGATATCTCTGCCCTCGTTACGATGACCAGACGCTCTCTCTACAAACCGCGTTAACTTAAGACTCCGTGGTTTACCGCACACGAATACCATTTCATAACTATTTCTCCGTGTCCCAAAATAGTCTTCTTATTTTGCCGTCCACGTGCACTATTTTTCAACATTGCTGCTTTTAATTCCTGGCAAAGGAAGCTTTCTAGCTCTGCCCGGACACCTGTGTTATGATGGACATCTTTCGCTCGCTCAGCGACAGCTACGGAGCTTCTCGTGCAGTTGCACGACAAGGCGGTGCGGAAAGTGCTCGTGATAAAGAATGCTCACCACTGGCGTTGTAAGCACCCAGAAGATACGATGTTGTCTTGTGTCTGAGGAAACGTAAAAGCTGTTTCGCTGAGTTCCACGGGGAGTTCAGGGAGGCAGTCAAGCATGCTGGTCACACGTACTGACCACCGCGAATCTCATTAGTTTCTATCGAATAAGCTCATTTTCTTTATTCAACGGTGTTTGCTAAGTCTCTCTTGCCATTTTCTCGCTTCAGTAATGCGCATCTTTCTCGTGGAAACAAGCTTCTTTGAATGACCGAGTTAAACCAACTTGAAGTGCATTTTCGGAGACGAGGATTCTCTTGGCCTATATGACCACGTCCGTCGCTGGCACTGAAAGCTGTTCACGCGCAACTGCAGTTTTCGAAGTGCAGCAGGCCCAGTTGCCCTCTCTGTAGTCGTGCTTAAAGCCCCTCCATCAGCTTACGCTTGTTAGACGTACTGTTCATCCTCTCGCTCTCGTTGTTCACCATAATCTAACACAACCTACCGAAAATACTCTTTTACCAGGTTTAGAGTGTTCGTCTGGTTTACCTTCTTACCTTTTCTCTTCCTCTCTCTCTCCGCTTTGTCCGCGTGTGCTTAAAAAGAAGTGCAAAGGACGCACAAAATCGCCGATTCTGTCCGTAAACGCAGCATGACGTAGTCCATCGGCACCGATCCGCGCGGGGCTCGATTCGGTGCAACTCATCCACGTCACGATGGATTCGTGGCATGAGTCAGCAATTTGTTCCGGAAGCCGAGTGCGCGGTGAGGCTCAGTAGACGCGGGGCTTATTGCGTTACGCTCAAGCCACTCGCGTGTTCGTTCACCGTGCGTTTTTAATAGCGTTACGCTATAGCGTTTAATGCCGTCGTGTCGAGCTGCCACTGGCACCGACGCGCTGTCGCGAAGGGACAGCGCGCTTTTCGTTGTACGCGTTTTGTGTGACTGTCCTCGATACAGCGCACATACACCATAACTCGCGACTTCACCATAGCTCGCATTGATGACAGACCATTTTCAGAACAAATCATTTTACCGACCTCATCATAAGCCGTCGCAGCAGAGGGCTGCGAAAGCATCGTTACTGTTTTTAAGGACAACATACCTCCACAAGGGACTTTAGCACTGACTATAGTCGAGTGCAACTTAAGAAGGCAGGAGAGGCCCCGCCCAGATGACCGAAGCGTGGCAGCCGATTGCCTCCGCGACTAAAGAAATATTCCCGCATGGCGCGACTCGGCCCAGTTCGAAGCGCGGGCTGCCATGTTCTCCGTCGGCGGGGTCGGGTCACCGGCCGTCTGGCGCATGACGCCAGTCTAGAGTGCGCGCCCATAGGCGGAGGCTCGTGTGCATCCGCCTTTGAGGGGAAAATTCCACTGCCTTCTAATGTTGTACCCGGCTATAGTGTTACTATAGTCATTTGCTGCGGCTGTTGTGATTACTAGTCAATGGTTAGTCGTTTTCTGTGATTGCGTGCGGTGATCGTAACCGACTGTGATAGTGTGCATGTGCTCTCTCTCTCTCTCTAATTTATTCTTATCTTTCTACCTCCGCCGTCTCTCAGTGCAGGGTAGCAAACCGTATTTTCGTTCTGGATGTGCCTCCTTGCCTTTTTTTCTATCTTTCATCACATTCATTATCTAAAGGAAGTGATGGAGGTAGCGTGGTCCACATTCCCGGTGATTGTGTGTTGTGTTGGCGTGGCCGTTGCAGTATTTGTGCTTTGATGGGAGGGGGGGGGGGGGGGGGTCTTGTACCAGTATCTATACGAAATAGCTCTCGGCCGGTGTTAACAAGGTACTCCGAAACCCAACTCTGCCTGCCCCCACCGCCGAGTGGCCGACTCAGGCCACATCCACCTGGTACGAACAGTGTACGTACCTGGCCGCTAACATCGAATCGGCAACGATGCGAGCGACCAGCGAGCTTCTCGAATTAGGTTAAGTTATGTTAAGTTAGTTACTTAGGTTAGGTTAGGCTCTTAGTGACTATGGTGTTGGGCTGCTAAGCACATGGTCGCGGGATCAAACCCCGGCCACGGCGGCCGCATTTCGATGGCGGCGAAATGCAGAAAACACCCGTGTACTTAGATTTAGGTCTGTGCACGCTAAAGAACCCCGGGTGGTCCAAATTAATCCGGAGTCCCCCACTACGGCGTGCTTCATAATCAGATAATGGTTTTGGCACGTAAAACGCCATAATTAAATTTAAGGTTAGTTAGGGTTAGGTTAGCTTAGGTTAGTTAAACATTACTGTAACCATGATTATTCAATAAGGTTATCTCTCTCATTAACCGATCGAGACCAACCCTTGCAAGTGAAGTGGCCGCCGGCGCGGTGCTGTAGAGGTTGCGCAACCTGCGGACGCTCTCGGCTGGAACGTCCTGGGCGGCCACCGCGGGTATGGAGAAGGAGGCGAGCGTCTTGGCCGCCGTCTCGACGGCGTCCACTTCGCCCTGCAGGATGGCACCTGCGTTCGACGCGGATGGGAAACGTCATATAGAGCAAGTTATACCACTAACTCACGCTCACGCACGCAGCAGCTTGCAATAGAGAGCTTTAGATTAGGGGACGCTATACGGCTTGCGTCCGGAAAAGAACTAGGGGCCACGATACTGCGCATGCGCAGTACTGGGGCCCCTAGTTATTGCGCACGTCAGCCGCTAGCGTCCCCTAATCTAAAGCTTTCTAATGATGCAACGGCGGCGTATATAGTATAGTACGGGTCACTAACCGAACACGGGCGGCACCCTCGTGGTGGGGCAGGCCATGGAGCGCACGTGTCCCGCCTGGTGGATGACGCGCACGCTTTGCCGCAGGGCCACGTTGTCGCTCCCGCACGTGTCGTACAGGTAGACGCCTGGAAAACCAAGGGAGTAGTCGTGAAGGGACTAACGAACGGGCTACTTGGATGTCGTTCATCTTAAGGACTTATTTAGGAGCGCAACGAGAGACGCGACAGAAGCGCCTTGTTGTGCTTCTGCTGTCCCGTGTTTTCGTTGCGCTTCAAACAGTTCTTAAGATGAAGGGAGGAGACAGACAAGACAGGCGATGTGACTAACGATAACACGCGGCACTTCCTCTTCATGTAAGATAGAGGTTTATTATTATTATTATTATTATTATTATTATTATTATTATTATTATTATTATTATTATTATTATTATTATTATTATTATTATTATTATTATTATTATTATTATTATTATTATTATTATTGCTGTTGTTTTGCAAGAATGCAAGAATTACTGGGAGCTGAGGAAACGATTCAAGACGCTTGATTCTACAACCTTAATGGACATAATCGCATCGATGTGTGGAAGGTGTGCAGCGCTGAAAAGCACACCATAACCCCAGTTGTCTGAGAAAGACGTCACAAGGAAGGAAGTAAGCGCCTGTCGGGTTCGGGAAAGTGCGTGTTTATATATATATATATATATATATATATATATATATATATATATATATATATATATATATATATATACGAACGACCGATAGAGTGCATCGCGGTCTGTCGGCTATACGCGAAACTCGTCTGCGTTGTCTGTATATATAAGGGGATGTTTGCGATTACGACGAACCGCTTTTTGTTTTTTAGGTTCCATCCCTTCATGTATTACCCTCTCTCGATCTTTTCTTTTTTTTTTATCTATTTCAATCTCCGTCGTTCCGTACGAGGAAAGCATGCATAATGCGACTCGCTATATACGAGACTCGACGCTCTCGCGAGGTACTCGCCAAGCCAAGGTTACCGGCGGAATTTCCCGCAATTTTTTTTCTCACCGGTTTTGGTGAACCCCGTCTTTCTCGTATTCTTCCTTCCTTCGTTTGTTCGTTCGTTCTTTTTTATATTTTTTTTCCTGCAGAAGGCTCGCGCGTAACTAGGACAATCACTTCATTAATGCGTGCGATATCATCAGAAGCCACAAGTGAAAGTTTGAGGAATAAACACGGGATGCCGTCGACGGTGAAAGTCATCTTTGTTCGTTCGCGAATCGTCCGCGCATCTTTCCACTTGCCTGACTGACGCTTCGGGGAAAGTAAGGGTGGAAAATTACTTTTTAATGGCGGACAACATGCCCGCCGTCGCTAGAGCGCATTCTCGAGAAGACGAAACCGTTTAGGCCGCATTTGGCTTTATATATAATACGGAAGTGTGCACGACGTATACTTTAGTAACAAAAAAGATCCCTGCTATTTCAAGATGAGCGCACGCAATCGACGAGCGTTGCCTGTTGAGAACTTCGCTGCGCGACCTTCTTAGTACCAGGGTGCCGTATCAGCTTTTCGGCGCTTATATTTAGCCAGAAAGCATCCCCTTATGGGATTTACGTGACTAAAGAAATAGGACACTCGTTAGAACAGTGTTAGTAAGACTATCCGGGTAGAAAAAACGCTTCTCAGATACACGTGAACTTTTCTCTCGTCTCTGGATATAGGTAATGAAGTTGGCTACATCATGGTTACCAATTGAACTATAGGCTGTTGTCCAATTCCCAGTTTCTCTGTTTCTGTCTGTCTTTTTCTTCTCTTTTTTTCTTTTCTTTTTTTTCCTTTTATTTTTCTTTCTTTTGGTGCTTTCTGATGGTTCTGAGTAGTTACAAATGGGAAGCGGAAAATAATTCACTTTAACAACTCGGATATCATTACCTCCAATATCAATGTAGAATACCTTGGAAGAATAAAGGAAAAAACTCTTGAGTTTACCTAAACTGCCGAATGGCCAGTCATTTATCGTTACTACCTTCACGTGTTCGCAGATCGGCTTCCTATACGTATGGTCGTCAAATTATTCGGAGCTATTTATTGTACTCCTTGTTCGTACAAGTTAATTAAAACCGGTCACTGCGATCCCGTCTTGCCTCCGGAGTTCGCTCAACTTTATTTACTTTAACTACCCTATACAGTGCCTACAAATCACTAAAGCTGTCTAAGTGCATAAAGGGGGGGGGGGGGGGGGGGGAGGCACTTATAATTAGCATTTACACTGCTATACAAATGGGAATCGATTTGCGGAATCTTGACGTCACTGCGGCTCGTATGCGTCAGAAGAAGGGAAGCAACGGGGCTGGGGTAGAAGTTCGCTCGAAGTCATCGGCATCTGATGGGGAAAAAACAGACACAGTAGGCAAAACCGCGCAGCCATATAAGCGTCGCCATGGAAACCACTCTCTCACGCTCTCGCGAACGGCGCAGGTCGGTCGCCATTACGCTGTCTCGAATCCTCAGAGCGAATGAGTCTCATTCGTAGTCGTCATGCGTATTCGTCGTGCACGCAACAGCGAGCCATTTTCCCATCTCGTGCCATCAGTGCATTAAGTCGTAACAAACACTCGAAGAAGGAAAAAGAAGAAACAAAAAGAAACAAAGAAAAAAACGTAATTGTAGCGTTTCGTGTGTAGGCGGCGAAGGAAAAGAAACTTGGCGCGACAGCGTATGGTCGTGCGGTCGCGGAAAGCCGGTGACGTTTGGCCCTCGGTGTGTTTTTTTATACTGCTGGCGGCTGACATTACGTAACATTTACTCGGTATATTCGCGGTAAGTATTTAAAAGGCTAATGAAGGATTGAAAGTTAAGCCGGGTTGACGAATTGCACCTTCAGAATTACCAGAAACGTACGTGAGTTATTGCTGTGCGGGAAGTCGTGGTAAGCCGGAAAATAAGCAAACACGAAAGACGGGTTGTGCGCCACCACCGCGAAGTCGTCGCCACATGTCGTAACGGCAATTGGGAGACGTCTGCTGGGGACTAGTTAATTGTTTATTAGTAAATAAAGATTACGTTGACAACTTAAAATAATAAAACATTCAACTTAACGAGTATTCATTTTTTTTTTGCTGAACAAAGAAGACATGCGAAAATACTTTGAAATCAATGGCGTCATACTAAAGCACTGCAGCGCTGATTTTCGGATACAAAGTTCAAAAAGACAAACATTTCGCTTCAATCTCCTTACTTAACTCCAAACTATTTTCGCCAAGCCAACTGCAGATCAGGAGCGGAATTCACAAGTGTTTCGTTATTCAGTGCAATTTACCATTGGCCGGTAGTCTTTGTTAATAATATGTCTAGCACCAGGATTGGTTGCAGTTTGCTCCTACGAACAATTATAGCGTAAGTGTGTTTTGTGAATAGCGCCCCCCCCCCCCCCTTCCCCAGATCAGACCAGAATAAACTAAGGTACTTTTGCACTTTAGTGTTCCTTAAAACTGAAAACTTCCATGCCTTGGGGGGTCGGCCTATCACGTATAATAATGTACGTCCTGCTGAATGAGCGCACCAAAATGAAGATTTGACATTTTGGAAAAATCAGGGGCCGAATTAACGAGGCTTTTCTTTACCTAAGTGTTCCTTGCCAATCCATTGGCTGATCACCTTCGCTAGTAATATGTCCGAAACCACGACTGGTTGGCATCTAACTCTTACGCCAGAACTGTTCCTAAGAACAGCTCCCGGCTAAACATGATGTCGGACACATTATAACCGAAGGCGACCGGCCAATCGATTGGCAAGGAACACTTCGGGAAAGGAAAACCTTGCCAAGAGAGAGAAAGAAAGGGGAAGAAAACCTTGCCAATGTGGCCCACGCTGTCGCTGACAATATGTATTGCACGCAACACGCATCTATGGCGGGTATAGGGGAGAACCACGCGCAACGTGATCTACAAAGAAAGCTCGCTCGCGTACCCAGGTTGAAGTCAGACGGGGCCTTCCTGAAGTTCGCTTGCTGCGCCGCCCAGACTCCGGCCAGGGCTAGCCGCACCCGGCGCGGGTCCAGGGAGCCGCACGCGCCGTCTCCACCGATCCCGGGTCCCGATGCGGCGTCGCTGCTGCCGTTTCTGACCGCGGTTCGAAGCGGCATCATCAGCGCGATGTTCGCCTGGCCCGGATAGATGGCCGGACTCGGGTCGTCGGCACAGGCCACGCTGCCGAACCACTGCAACCACAGGGACAGCGGCATCGCCAACGCAACGAAGGACAGTCGCTGCGCCCGAGCGGACGGTGTAGACTTCAAACTTGCCATCTGGATGGTGGATTATACCAGGGTGGATCTAGGAACGAAGACAAAAGGAAGGAGAAAAGAGAAAACAGAAAATAGTGTTAGCGTCGCACGGAGTTATATCGGCCAAAATGTGAGAAATCTGCCTTACGAGTTTACTCAAAATAACATGGAAAGCGACTGAAAGCGCACGAATTGTTCATGCTAAGATGAAGGGTAGCCGCTGCTATTGCAGGCGTGGCTGCTTCACCCACTTTTGGCTTCATTCAGGAGTCCTTATGCCCTCCAATGAAGAACGTTCGCTGTGATTGGGTAGAGTGAAAGTGAACGCACTCCGCGTCACGGAGTACAAGAAACCTAGAAAGCGAAGTCAAACGCTGTAGAACAGGGCTCCATAGGTAGGCACTTGGGCTACTGGTATGTGCCTGAATAGACAACTTGCGATTGGCTGTTGTCTGACCTATATACCGTAGAGACTCATGTAAGGGCCGCACCCGTGTAAGGGCTGTACCCCCAACTTGGCAGCCGAAAATTTGAAGAAAAAAAATTAAGTGGAGAAGCAATCGCGTTCGGTGACCCGATGCCGCGCGCTGCGTACTTCCGCGTGCCGCTACTAGATGGCGAGAGCTATGCATTGACCTCTGATGCAATAGTACATCCGGGAATCCGGTGTGTGCACAAGTCGCTGGCTGCGTCGGCACCATTTTGATCAAACGGTTCGGTCCCGTGTAAGGGCCGCACCTGGTCAAAATTGTGGGGAAGAAAAAGGTTGCGGCCCTTACACGAGTCTATACGGTATTAAAAAGCTTGGGTCACTGGTATATGTGCCCGAACAGGAAATCCAACGCTGGGTATGTGCAACTGGGAATGTGCCCACTCTTGGCCAATCCTCCAGAATGGATGCGCCACTGTGACACGAGGGTGATGAAGCCTTAAATGCATTTAGATATGGGTCGTACTTTTCTGTGCAAACACCTCTTATCAGCATTCTTTGGACAATCATCATACATCAGCTTGGTCCTCGTGACACGGACAGCTAAGAGCTACGGGCGACGAGACTTTGCTAGTGTCCTCCGCTACTCCTGCTACTTTGCTAACACAAACTAGCTTCGCGTCATTTAGATTCCAACGTTGAGTTGAATCAGCGTATTTATGTATATATATATATATATATATATATATATATATATATATATATATATATATATATATATATATATATATATATATATATTTGCCGTCCTTTGACCACTCCTCTTCCTTTCGAAGGAAGATTGACCCTATCCAAGCAAGGAAAGAACGGCGTCAAGTTGTGTGAAAGGTGCCTGGTTCGGCAGGAAGAAACAATATATGATATCATGTTCACGAGATCGCGTGACCATATCACGTGACCAGATCCGTCGGCTTGTGGTCACGTAGAATGGAGCTGCGGAACAATCCACGGGTGTCACCAGAAGCTGCAGATTGGGCGGCTGTGATGTGCAGACTGTATATTCCGCATTGATGTTAGACTGGAGTGAGAGCTGCGTCTATACCGTTAGCCAATCGGGGACATGATCGTGCAAGTGCACGTGACACTACGCTACCTCACTCGCTGCGTCATAGCGTCGTCTTTTCACTCTCTAGCGCTATAGAGCGCTTCGTGTTATAGCTGTAATCCCACGTACATTAATACGATGCAGGCTTTAATAGTATAGGCGTTAGAATGAGGGTGCTAGCTGTTGCAGAGACAAGAGCGCGGAACCACCGCGGATACGGGCGTCACGGATTACTATATGCTGACAAATATGTCTGGTCATCCGCAATGATGTATTTCTTACTAATGTACTAAAAGTGATCATACTTAGCTCTTTGTGGGGTCATGCTAAATGAGCGCTCTATGTTTAGTCTATTCCAGTTCGTTCCTTTTTTTTTTTTTTCAGTACGTTTGGTGCGGTCGTTCGGGGGCAACAAGGTGGGTGACCGAGCGGCCGCGCTGAGCCTGGCCACGTGTGAGGCGGTGTATATAGTTATTCTAGGACGAGGGCAGCTCTTCGAACCGTAGCTTCATGTCATGCGAAAGTGCTTTGTATAAAACCGAGATATTTGCGCATCTCGCGCAAAAATCTACAGCCGCTGCTGCTTCCATTGCAACGGCGAACTATAATAGGAAAAAAAAAAAAAAAGCCGGTGTCGGTTCGCGCTTCTATGCTCGGCCCGTAATGCGACCAGTTCCTGACGCGTAACCATCCGAGCACCGGAGCTAAGCAGAGTAAATGAGGCTCGGCGAAGGAAAGAAGATTCCTGGCCAGCGCCTGGCCTTCTATGGACTGCGAGCTGTTTGCGTCGCCGTGCGTGAAACGGACTACGGCCGAACGGAGCCGAAAAGGACACGGCTTGCGTGCCGGCTCACCGCACGAGCCGATGTAGTCGCGCGAGTCGAGGGACCATCTGCGATGGCGGTCGGGCTCTGGCTGGCCTGCACAAATGCCGCTCGGCGTCGTTGAGCAGCGACCGCCTGCGATCTGCTCCGAGTGGCTGTTTCGTTCGCTTAGACGTTCGCTATGTTAGCCTTTTTATCCTTGATTTCACTCTAAGTGGCGGGTTACGGGACTAAAATCTGATTTATTCTCCGCATGCCCTCACCCAGACTCCCTTGTTCCAGCGGGCACCGCTCGTGGGTACAGATATTCACTCGAGATCATGTGGAGTCATCCTTGGATACTCAGACTCAAGCAAGATACAGTTCGCAGAGGCTCAACCACACTCACGGCCACTCCGGTTCATCTCGGTTCACTCAGAAGCAGGCTCACACCTACATGGAATCACCTCGAATCAGTCAACCTCAAACTTACACCCACCCACTTGGATTCACCTCGGCTCACTCGGACTCACGGGTCAGTCTAAATGGGGATTTGTAATCTGAGCGAATCGCCTTGCTCTGAGAGCAAGCCTGTACACATCGAGAATAACAAGTGTACGCACAATTTTATCAGATGATAAGGAACTCGATCCTGCCACATTTGACGATTGATACGGAAATGGTCATGTGATAAACCGAGTAGATAACCGGTGAGAGTAAGAGAATACGCGAGTACGTGCCGAGTTAAGAAAAACAAGCCTAATGCGGCCAGCGGATGTCTAATGGTCTAATGGCATTATTTTTTTTTTCAGACATATAGCATGACGCTGGCTAAGTAGCGACTTAGCCAAAGTCAATCCGCAAGGCTTTCCGGACGGCCTTCCGTACGCGTGCGGATGTGCAGAAAACGGCACATGTGTCGCACACAGATGCACAAATTTCGGTTTACACTGGTTCCACACGAGCACTGTAAACCAAAATTTGCGCACTTGTGTGCGACCTGTGCAGTTTTCCGCACGGCCGCACACGTGCGGAAGGTCGTGCGGATTGAGGGTAAGTCGCCCATATATAAAACAAGACAAACGTATGAGCACTCTGAGATCGCTCAGACAGGCCTTCAATTCCCAGTGCACCTAAACAGGCTAATCGTGATTACGACAACGATGACGAAGGAAGTGGTATGACTGCACGGCCAACACGCAGTGTGCACTCTAAATCGCATTTACACCCTTAAGGGTGTTTTCTCTCTATAACTCACACCCTTACGTGTAAATTGTGTAAATCAGTTTACAGTGTGTGCGACACAAACCTGCGAAAATAGCTTGAAATCTGTGACGTCTCGCTGTCGAGTTGGCGGCGCTGTTTAGGCAGAACGTTCAAAAAAATTGAAGTTGAACCTTTATTTTATCTCCTGGGTGATCAACTTCTTTCCGCAAAGTAAATGCAAATAGGCACTTGAAAGAAAATATCATCGTTCTAAACAGGTTTGGTGTCGCTATTTTGTGTCGTCTTAACTTATCCATCGGTTCTTGGCGGGCGCGGCATTCAGCGATGACGTTAAACGCTTCTCCGAGTTGTTTGCGTGCCGCCTTCTATCTCACGATCGCTTCCCCAACGTCTGTTATAATCGCCCGTAGACAAGAGAGGAAATTAAAACCAGTCACGTTCTCTCTCGCAAGATTTGAATTATTTTTCGTTAACACGTCCACCAGGCAGAGTCGACAAGAAGCGTCGCGCCTTCCTCTGTCACGGCGCGAAAAGAAGTTTCCGTCCGCGCTTCCCTTGCAACGTATTCTCGCCAGAAAAAACTGCGCTGACTAATATTATTAGCCTTGTTAATAGATATACCCTAGACATAGCTCCTGTGTAGTCGGCTTGCCATCTCTTGTGCAATGCCCGTGCAATCAGAGGTATAATTAGAAAATAGGGAAGAAGAAATGGAATAATCTGGGTGCACACGATAGTAATTCAGAGAATGACGTTGAAAGGTTTCGCGTTCTTCCTGAGCTGTAAGACTGTTGAGGTTGATTTTGACGTACATTGAATCGTTAGGATCGTGTGACTTCTTTTGATGACGGAAAATGTTACACGACCTGCTACCATATGTTACTGTGTAATATACGTAATTTGTTACTTTATGAAATGTTTTCCATGTGATCTTTATTTTATTCTTATTTCCTTTCTTCCATGTTTAATTTATGTGTGTTTTGTCCTCGTTTTAGTTCATACCACTCTGCTATAGAGCACCCTTCTCTGTGGTTATCACTATATAAAAAAATAAACCTTAAGAGTGGCAAAGCTTAAAGGTAGCAAACAGCTCAGTCGCTAAGTACACATCGGCATGGAGCACGCGAAAAGAGAACATCGAGAAAATAGGAAGAAACGAAATTTTACCTTGTGCAATCGAGAAAAGAAAGAGAAAAGAAAGAAAGAAAGTGTAGAACAAGAAAACCTTCAGTTTTCTTCAATTTTGTGCTTCAATGCAAAAAGCGACGTTTTGTTAAAAACCTAACTGGAACGCCAATGCATTTCTCCGCTAAGTTCAGGAATTAATATCTCGAAATTGGTGTCATCCAGAGAATTCGTTCCAAGTGGATCCGCCTTGCGAACTCCACGGCTACAATTTATAAATTGCAATATGGGCCATCAGGTAATTAGTTAAAAACTTAATAAGTGAATTTCTGTTAATTATTGGATTATGCATTTCAATTTCTTGTGCAAGTAATGTCCGCCTCTTCGAGTAGACCAGCTCATGAACTAGAATTGGGCTATCTGCCACAGGCAACCTTTAAGAATTTTTGAAAGTGTTCGCTGAAACACCCTGTATATATATATATATATATATATATATATATATATATATATATATATATATATATAAGTCACTCAGTAACCGAAATGAGGCCAAGCGGGATTCACTCGAAATCAGAATCAATATCAGTCATGCTCGCAGTACAAAAAAAAAAGAAAAGGCTGCAGTTTCGCCGGAAAGGCGAAGCAGTAGTAGTGATAGCGAAGTATAAGTAAATTACACGAAGGAAGATTCTTACCGTATAAATCCGTGTAAGGGCCGCACCCCCAACTTGACAGCCAATGTTAAAAAAAAAAAGAAGAAACCCAACAGAGAACCATGCAATCGCGTTCGGTGCGCTGATTCCGATCGCGCTCGACAGCAAATTTTCGCGCGTCGCTACTACATGGCGAGAGGAGGCTATCGCGAAGGTTTACGGCGGATTTCATACTCGTAGTTGGAAAAAGTAGATGAAATGGCCCAGTCCTATGTAAGGCTTGTCAAAATCGCGACAGAAAAGTGAGGCCCTTACACAAGTCTATAAGTTATAGTTAAATCGGGCATATAAATTGTATTAAACATTCACTTACTACTTAAATTAACAAGCACAGTATAATGCACGGACCACGTAAACCTCTAAATATCTCATTGTATTACCACGAGCACTCACTGTCACAACGCTGGCATTATGAACAACACTGACAGCGGTCGCGAGCGGTTCGTGCAGCCGCGCGTTTCACCATGACTCCGAAAATTATATTCATCATCATCTGCCTATCTTTATGTCCACTACAAGACGGCCTCTATCTCTTAACTTAGACTGCGCGATCTACCACACTACGGGCGCGGAAAGACAGCCCGAAAAGGAAGACAGCGCGTATGAAGTTAGCAGCCATCCCTGCTCGCCCTTTATCATTGCACCTACGTTTCTTAATGTTGATTACCAACATTAAGAAACGGCACGCGGGCCGCGTAAGCGTCAGCCGCGCAGTCATTCGCAGCTACGGCAGGGCGAGAGGAGAAGACGCACGCTCTCCTTCCCAAACGCGCGTTTGATCACGCGACCTCCAACTAACCCGAATATTCAGCGCCTGGGAAAGTAGTACCCATCAAGCGACCATCCTTTTCGGCTCACTGTTACGTGTTTTTTCTCGCGCCCACAGTGTACGGGTCGCTCATTCATATGGCTTTTGAACTTTTTACGGAACAACACGGCCATGACGACAGCGGAAATTTGCATGTATTGGTCGATAGAATTGCGAGGGGACTCAGGCTGTGAAATTGAACTGTTTCCAATGCGCATGATGTATTCGTAACAGACGCCCTCACCCCCTAATCGTTTCTCCTTGAACACATTTTCGCCAGACTGACATTTTCGCCAGACATTTCCGCACACATTTTCGCCAGACGCGGCGGGTGTTCTCGCAGGCAGCAGCGGGACGCAGTGTTATCACCGCTATACCACATCCTTCTCGACGGGGGCAGACGCGAAACGTCTTTTGCGGCGGCGCCCCTCCCGCCGGCCAAAGAATCCACCGCGCACTCATGTTTCCCGCAGAGGTCGCACGTGTCACACCGTCGTAAAGTGCGCGCGCGCGCTTGCGAGCGTTCTCTCGGCTGAGAACTCGTCAGCACTGGATCGTGACGCTGTCCTTGACGGCTGCGCCGACTAGACTACTCCCTACCCCCCACCCCCACCAAGAGAACGGTACTGTTTTCCCCCGTCGAGTTACACGGTGCTCCTGCGGAGCGGTTGCTGAATTCGGTAACATATGTCTGTTGTCGCGACTAACTTTCCATCTCTGCCCCTTAGCGATCAGTGTTTTTCCTCGATGCGGAGAGCGTTTTTGCCCCGGCACGTGCTGGCCTTGCCCGGATGACGAACCCGGCAAAGTGGCAGTGCACGTACCAGCGGCAAACAAATGACACGTATTTGGACTGGCGCTTCAGATTCTTCCATTATTTTCAGCCAATACCTGAACTCACCCGTTTATATCATCTCACCTCGGTTTTTTCTTCTTCATCTTTGCCATAATAGAGGGGGAAAGAGATGTCATGAAAAACGCTGGATTGCTACGCAAGCTACATCGCAAAAAATGAAACCATTACAAAATCGTAATTAGGTTCACGATGTTGCGAAGCGAAGATAATTAGGATAATAAAATAGGTGATGATGCCAGTAAATATTGCGTCACGCCGGTCTGGAAGCGAACAAGTCTTTGGGGAAATCCGAATCTCGTTGAATGAACTATATGCTTCATCTCCGCTCTGAACAAGCGCTTAAAATTTACTTCCTTCGTAGTGACGACTTTATCCCGTTCATATAACACTGCAATACTTCATCGTCATTATGCTATCGTCGTTTTTAGATACCGCGGTCTATTGGACAGCTTACTCGGACTTTCAAGCATCACTTTCTTGTTGCCTAGTCGTATACATGCCCCACCTATATAGTGGCCAAAGTTTTCAAATTAGGAAATATACTTAAACTTTTGATTTCTTCATGAACCCAGCTCAGCACAGGCTGAATAAATTAACGCCCACAGTAACCACCCAATCAGGATTTTAAAGAAGCCGTCCTCTGCCTTTTCTTTCCAAACAAAAAGGTTACGAAAAGAGACTGCAATACTTTAAAATTTACCTCGAATCTAAAAACCTCTGTTACCTATGATCATCATATGAGCCAGAAAGATAAGTCAGTTTAAGAATCAGTGAGTATACGGTAGTTCTTATCATTGCTGTAACTTCCTTGGGTTTCAGCGCTTGTGTGTTTCGCCGCGCAGAACCAACAGGGGAAAGTCCGGCCTGGTCCGACTTTGGGCCATTCCGCGCCCTCGACCCTTTTACGAAAATTACAGCGTACGCGGTAGTTCAAGGGGCCTTTGGCTGAATTGTTGGCAGCGTACCTTTGAAGGTCACGTTCAATATAAACGTGCCATGAAATTATGCTTTTATCTTTCCACTGTAAGCCACATTCGAAGTTGCACAGAGTTTCAGCGCCGATGTGTAACGGACCTCCTCCATAATGAGAGATGAGCTGCTGCTTACACGTGGGTAGTGATCGAACAACTTTCGAAAGCTACTACATGGAAGGGTAGTTTTTACCAGCAATTTGCTATTTCCATGACGTTTTGTTAGCATAGCGCAACTCAGAGTGGAATATCAACTCGCCCAAATTGCCATATCCTTGTAGTGGTTTGCACCTTTCAAAGCGTCCGTCACCATTTTCGTCATTGTGGTGTCGATATGTGGCCACGGATGTCAGTATATTGTCATGATGCGTCATAATCACGGCCTTGTCACTACGTTTATTAGCCATCAGGGGTCGAATTCACTAAGCTTTCTTTTAGTAGGTGCTCTTCGCCATGTGTACGGCACAATGATAGGCTGCCACCTACTTCTACGAACAGTCTTTCAGTAAGAACTCTTTAGTGAATACGCACGGGACTAGGCTTCCAAGGCAGAAGTCGCCTGAAAATTATTCGCCACGCAGGATTGGATTGCGGGTCAGTCAATTTTCGTGTCATCTTCTGTTCCATCGTCGCGCCATGCTCGTGTTATCATCATGCCATCTTCGTGTTATCTTCGTGTTGTCGTCGTCGTCGTCTTCGTCTTCGTGGTGTCTTAGACTTTACATATACTGTTTTTGCTTCATTTGCACCGGAGCCAGATTAGCTCGAGCCTCGCGCGCGCCTGTCACGCGCACAGTCACCCTGCCCCTTCGTCGGGGATGGGGTGTGAGAAGCGTGCCAACGGCACGTTTCGCGTCACTCGCATCCAGAATATTACGTAGAGTGGAGGAAACCCTCTGCTTGGAAAGGCACATAACCGTCGGCCGATCGGGACAAAGATTTCCGACTGAGATCCTTTCCCATTTCTGTTCCTCCGCCGCCGAAACGCTCATCCGTTACAATAGAGCGAGGGGATGTAGGACAGAGAGGCCTCCGCTCGGGGGTAGTAGAATCAAGGGCGCTTTCATTGTGTGCTTATGAGATCTCGTGGCTCTGTGAGGCCCGTTATCAGCGGCGCGCTTTCCACGGAGTCAACGGCGCGAATCAGCTCGCAGGACGCGTCTTTCGCGTACGGCAAAGACGCAGTTCCCACTACGCGATAAGGTCGTCGCGTCCTGCGTGAGCGGCTGTTTGTTCGTATATTTTTCTCTTAATCTTGAAGTAGGGTAAGGTCGCAACGACGTCCCGTGAAGCGTCGAGGTATACGCGCACCTAGTCGGGAAGCAGCAGGCCTTCGCACCGCGTAGGTGGCGTCTGCGTTGCGCGCGTTGTCTGATAGCGCCTCCAAGATTGCCTACACGGTGCGCTGCGCCTGCGATCTCGGAGGCTGGCGAGCCTGTCTCGAAAAGCTAGGCTATCATTTGTCCGCTCACATTCCGCGGAGCCTGGCGAATTCTATTATGCTACTTGAGGGGCGATGGCCAAAACTTAGTGTGTTCAGTGGAGCGAATGAAATCAGCGGGTTTGTCCGGAAGGTTACGCAAGCATTGCCGTCAGCTGTCGGAACGCGCAGCTGCCGAGGCTGTGTGAGAATTGCCGGCTTTTTCCCTTTCCTTTTTGACCCTCCGCATTACATTTGCCGGAAGTATGACGTCATGACCTGACAGCTTTGTTCTTCCATATGCGTGGCGCAGAAATGAATTGTATTTCTGAACGCGCTCAAGTAATGACCACGGAAGCGCTGAGCTGTGCCTTTGTTCGGTCTTTTGCACGTTGGTTTTCATCAAACTGCCGCTTTCATTTGAGCTCTCTCTCTTTCGTCACGACACCTCTTTGAAGTTTACAATGAGACACACTTTCCGCCTTCCTTCCTCTTTTGATTCGTGAACGCGTGGACGCGCCGGCGAACTTAGCGCACGATTTGTTGGGTTGCACGAAATGTAAACAAGAACAATAAGAATATGTGCCACCAAATCGCGTGCAACTTGATTATTAAATTATGGTGTTTTACGTGCCAAAATCACGATCTGATTATGAGGCACGCCATAGTGGGGGACTCCGGAATAATTTGCACCACCTGGGGTTCTTTGACGTGCACCTAAATCTAAGTACTCGGGTGTTTTCGCATTTCGCTCCCATCGACATGCGGCCGCCGTGGCCGGGATTTGATCCCGCGACCTGGCGCTTAGCAGTCCAACACCACAGCCACGAAGCAACCACGACGGGTCATATCGCATGTAACGATCGTGTGAAAGACAGCGGAAGAGAAACTGGAGGTGCGCTTTCGACGTACTTCCATTTGTTTCATTTCTTTCATTTGCCTGTTTCCTTACAGGCAAATTAAAAATAAACCGACACCAACAACAGCGTCCTGCCAAACAAGGCACACTCCTGTGTCAAAAACCAACAGACACCTGCGCGATTACTTGCCGAGAATAAAAAAGAAAATAAAAGGTTCCCGGAAACAACATGAGTTACTTAAAACGAATAAAACGGAGCAGCAAAAACAGAAACTATGACACGGGTGGCGCCGCGGGTTGGATGTTTAGACCGGGGATCGAGGTCACGAAGCCGCTTCGCGCTTCCTTGCGAATGCACACTCACCGTTCTCGGACATACTGGGACGCGCATCCACGCGTTGTATACAGAATTGACGAGGCGAGTTCTCCTGTCATTCTGTCCATCAAACATCCCACTCTCCCTCCAGTCGCCTCAGATTCCGGACCGTCGCAGCTGGCCCAAAAGCAGTGGTTGCACTGCCGCGTTTTCTCATATTCGGGGTGGGAAGGCAGGGTGGGAAGCAGGATAGGTAGCTGCGTTGCTGTTGGAGAGATGCGGTGCCATCCCCCCTTTGCTGCGACGGGGCCGACGCGAAGAGACCGAGGACGGTAGCGTCACGAAACACCCGAAAGACGAAACAACACAGAGTCCTTCTCCACCGCCCCGTCGGAAATCCGTGCCCACTGAGTGATCGCGTCCAGCCAGCGGCCCGGCCGAGACGACGCTGTCGTTGTTGCGGACACGGTTGCGTGGAGGCCGCCGCGACTCGCGTTTTGTCGTCGCCGTGCACGCCACGCTGTGCCGCCGCGAGAACGGGGAGGTAGGGGGGTTGCAGGCACGCCATGCGAGGCGCGTCGCGAAAGACGCGCTCCAATTGCCCCTGCCCCCCCTCCGGTCTCCCCACCCCCCACCACCACCACCTTCGTCCAGAGGAGAAACGGCGCTCGAAAACCTCCGTCTGCCTACACCGAGCTAGCTCCGGGGCTGGATCCGTAGGATTTGCAGCGTCACCTTAGGGTACGGCTGGGGTAGCATTTACGAAGTATTTCGCTTTTCGCATGATGATGATGATGATGATGACGCTTCTGGAAGTTGGACCTTCCCAGCGGTCCTTGCTGGGGAATATCTTGGCATTCCATTACGATTTGCTAAGTCGGCTGGGGACTTCTTTTTTTCGTGCCTTTGTTTTGTATCTCCGTTATTCTTTATTGTCTTTCATTTCCCCTTACCCTCCCCCCAGTGCAGGGTAACAAACCAGAAGCCCTTCCGGTTAACCTGCCTGCCTTTCTCTCCCCATATCTCAATCACTCTCTCTTGCTGCAGCATTGTAATGGTGATGGCTGTGGTCTCGAGGACACCCTTCAACACGTTCTGTGTGACTGCCCTATAGCTACAATGTACTTACAGAGATGATCGCTGTCAACCTAGCTAGCTAGCTTTGATCACAGACAAATTGTCACAACGAATCATTCTGGAAATCCCACCCCATAACCCATGCCAGCAGAGGGCGACGAAGACACTGCTACAATTTTTAAGAATAAGAGAACTGCAAAAAAAGGTTGTAGCCTGTATTGGCGTTCATTGTGCTGCACGTGATCATGTGCTGTGGTAGTGCGCCATGATAGTCAAAGGCTGTGATTGTGTCCTGCGCTCTCTGTCTTTCTCTTTATTTATTTCTTATCGTTATACCACCCTCCTCCGGTTCCACAGTGTAGGGTAGCAAATCGAACTTTCAGTTCTGGTTAATCTCCATGCCTCTTTAATTTATTCCGTCTCTCGCTTTCTTTCGATACAGGCAGTTTCAAGATCAGCCTGTACTATCCCAAATTGGAGAGGGGGGGGGGGGGGGGGGCGCTATCAAGCAAAAAGTAGCTTGACTGACTCTGGGGCCCCTGTGTACATGATGCATTGCAGCCGGGAGGCAGTGACGACAACAATACTTAATTGTAGTAAGTAGTGTAATGAAGTTGGAA
Organism: Dermacentor silvarum; assembly: GCF_013339745.2. Taxonomy (NCBI): domain Eukaryota; kingdom Metazoa; phylum Arthropoda; class Arachnida; order Ixodida; family Ixodidae; genus Dermacentor; species Dermacentor silvarum. The sequence goes on along the minus strand of NC_051161.1, from coordinate 28,689,038 downwards.
ACGTACAGTCACGAGAAAAATAGCGTATTACATAGTACGTCCACGCGCATAAGTGCTAAAGAAGGAAATATAAAAGAGCCATCAAAATTTTCAGACAGCTATAATCAGTGCGGTTCCTGAGTGATTATGTTTTACGCCCTTAATCGCCCACCCAAGGACTAGCTAAGAAACTCATCCGGTGGTTATCTGACAAAAAAAAAAAACTCACTCACTCACTCACTCACTCACTCACTCACTCACTCACTCACTCACTCACTCGCCTGTCGACTCACCCGCTCACCTCCGTCGTTGCGAGAATATGCTCCCTAAGTTCGCAAAACCGCGAAGTTGCAGTGCGCACTACTTTAACTCATCAAAATATAAAAATAAATTACAAAAACAAAATGTCTTACGCTGTATGGCCGCGATCTCGTTTGGCCGACAAGTTGGCGTGACCTGTCAGCGGCATGACTTGTGCCTCCCCCTTCGTCTTTTTTTTTTTTTTTTTTTTTTTTTTTTTTTTTTGCACGAACGGTGCCTTGTTTTAGTCTTCAAGCGGCAGAAGAAGAATCGCCGTAATTAGCACCTTTTGCTCCGTGCCATGAGCCCTTCAGGCGTTACCTCCGAGTCGCTTCAGGCCAGTGGCTTGCGTAAGCCATCAGTCTGAATCTTCAGGGCTAACGCAGCCCGGGTCAGGAAGGAAACAAAGAAGGGGGAAGGGACGAGCCATTCTCTTATGGTGACGGCGTAATCGCTTCCTACTTGCGAACAGTTATGATCTATAGCCCCGAAGTCTCGGAACACGTGCCCTTCAAAAAGCCCGTTGTTTTGAGAAATAAAACCTCTATCCCGCGCGAGGCCACGTATTGTGACGTAAGTTCGCAAAACCTAAGGTCACCTATTTAAAAAAAAAACATTTTGTGGTGTTTCAGGATCAGCCTATATATATATATATATATATATATATATATATAAAGTTTGTTACCGCGCATGCACTAGTAATCTGTTATTTATAGCTTTCCTCAGCATGTGTAGAACTATTTGCTAAGCAGTGACATCGGCCACACAGGAGGTTCTGAAACGAAAACAAATTATGTTGCGGCAGTAGCTCAGTGCAGGCTATTTCTTTCTTTCTTCCTTTCTTTCTTTTTTTTCTTTTTTTTATTGGAGCACTTTTATCTCGATCGGCTCTCCGGCTTCGGCAGTGTAGTCTTCAACTGCTATGTATAACAGTCATGTCCTAGGCTACCGTCTCATAGAATTTGTAAGACTGAGTCTAAGGCATTCATTCTTCGAAGCTGTGGTGTCTGTTGGAAAAGACGGTTCTGTACAAGCACAAGGTTACCGGTTTACATCACAGTCCACATGTCTATGTAACGCTGCGGGCGCCAATGCATTCCGCCCCGTCGTGCTACGTGCTAGCCTAGTCACTACGTGCTCGCGACGAAGTGCATCTCGGTTGCCCGGGTGTCCCTTAGCACAGTGCTCGATTTTGTATCTAATTTGTGTGCGCGAGATTTTGCGTCCAAACATTCCTTGGCACCAGCTGAGATAAACGGTTAGTGCAGTTTGGCAGGTCAACGCGTAGAGCAGATAATAACCGAGCGGGTGCCAATGGAGGGGAAGCGTAGTCGAGGGTGTCAGAAGATTAGCTAGAGAGATGAGATTAGGATATCTACAAGCACTGCGTGGTGTTGGCTGATGCAACCCTGGGTGTTAACTGGAGGTCGCGTTGGTCGAAGCATTCGACCTTAACTCTAAATTAATAGGATGATGGTCATGGTAATATTCGCTTGGGAACTTCAAAATGAAGAAAGAAATGATGGACAACACAGTAGTCCACGTTCTAATACCATGCAAAACGCAATACGCATGTTTCGTTGCAATGTAGCAAAAAAAAAAAAAAAAAATAGGAGCTTGCCTTAGGGCAAGCATCACGAAAAAAAAGAAAAAAAAACACTTTACGTGGGCTTATTGATTCTCATAAGCATTATGACAGTCGCCAACAAGAGCGCGATCAAGCGAATGCAAGCGTCTGTTCAACGTATGCTTCATTGCTCTCGAACGCGTGATCCCGGCATGTAACTTTCACACCGTTAACGTGAAAAGGAGTCCAGCCGCCAGGACCCTCTATACAGGTGCGTGTGAACGGCCGACGAGTTGGGCCGTCCGGTATAACTTATACACGGAAGAGGTAAGAGTACGTAGATCCAGCGTGCCACAAGGGACACGAGTTGGAACACGCGGGGATAAGAAAGGTAAGAGAAAAAGCGGGTCTGCCCTGCACGATATGCGCCATTTCGACCCGCTATACTCTGTCTGCATCACGGAGGAGGAAGCGATACGCTGGAGAAAACCACGATAAAAGGCGCTGCTGACCGCTCATGCGAGCGCATCGCAGGCATGCGTGGTCGAGCGGAGGATGTACCCTCTGGAAGGCATCTTCAACGCGTGCGCATAAAACGCTACGCACACACGAGTACACAAACCGGGAACACACACTCATTTACAGACAGACGGACACCTGTGCGCACCTAACGAGCACGCAATCGACCCGTTTCTGGACTTAATTGGACAGCATGCGATGGCGGTGTTGTCCAGACAGGGGCCGACCGGTTTCCGGCCAAGTTCGCGCTGCGACTGGTCGTGAGTGCGTGTGTGAGTTGCTTGTGTGCGTGTTGGCGCGCGCCTGTGTGAAGCGGCGCCGCCTACAACGTGACAACTGCCCCCCCCCCCCCTCCCTCCCTCCCTTTCAACTCTCCTCTTCTCTCCTTTCGCTCTATCCAGCAGTTCGTCAGGGGGAGGGGGGGGGGGGTGAGGTGGAACCCCCGGAAGAGCAAGCGAGACCGTTAGCCGATTGCTCTCCCAGGACCGGATATGCCTGTCGCTATTTTGCTACCGATGCGCGGCGTGTACGGGACCCCCGATCGGCATCGGATCGCCAGAGGGCGCAGTCATCCGTGCCGCACGGGCCTCCCCATCCCACCTCCGTTCGCGATAACCACCGCTACGGCTTCGGGCACCCGCTCGCCGCCTTCCAACGCTGGACGGACCTCGAAGCAACGACGAATAAAGAGATGAAAGAACGTACGCTCAATCGCGTGTGTACGGATATAGTGATGGAATGGAGGCTGCTATACGCATCGGCTTTTCCTTAGCGCATGCCCGAGCCTGCTTGCTTCGCAGAGCTATGCATGCCTGTGCGCGATCGCGCGTGCTCGGGAAAATGAAGAAGAAGAAAATAATGATCGGCGAGAGAATGCCTTTGAAAAGAGTGCACGCCTCTCGCAGGTCACCGGGAATGTGGAAACCCCGCTCCGTACATGTCGGCTCGCGTACATGTCTCTCGAGCATCGCTTCCGAGGTGCGAGAGGTCACGCATCGAAGACATGCCGGAAGCAGAGAGCTATTCCGTGACGTTCTCTTCCTTGCATTGTAATATCGCGGGGATTTGCTGGGGCGTCGGCGGGAGACGGCGAGGTTTATACCCCTCTGCTCAGCTGAGCGCGCTTGTTGTGTTTCTATAGATATACAAATAGTTGCAGCGAGCGTTGTAGCGATATGTTTGCAAATAAGGCGGATCTCGTCGAGCCTTCTTTAACGAACGTCTAAGACAGCGATAAAATGTCTCGTAAAAAGACTTTAAGTAAACCAAGTACGTTCATTCGATTGAACTTGGGTGTCGTTTATGAAAGGCTGGCCACACGCGAGAGCAGTAGCGATTCTCAAACAGATCAAGCAACAAGGCACCAGCGCACGCTTCGTCGACACCGCGGAGTACAGCAATGGAAAGACCTTTGCCGTCGTCGTAGTCGACTCCAACGGCAAGCTTTCTTAAATTCGCACTTCAGACCCCGAAGACGCCGTGCTAGCCGCCATTGCCCTCGTCCTGCTAGACGGCCGTGGGTCTGAGATCTATAGCGATTCCAAAACGGCAGTTAGGGCTTTTCAGAAGGGTCGCATCGCCGAGCAAGCTGCTCGTCTTCTTAGCGTCTCCAATCCGGATGCTCTCAAGCATCATTCGATTCACTGGTTTCCCGCTCACGTATATAGGGTTGGTCGAGGGTGCTCCCCCTCGGCTCAATGAGTCGGCTCACGAGGCTGCGCGCGACCTCACCGACGGCGCTTCCTCTGTAAGGAGAGCCGACACCCCTCCCCCCTACGGGCCACAGGGATGCTCCCGCTACTCACAACGAGGTTACAAAATTCCTCTACATGTCTATAGAAGGGTCTTTCCACCCCCTCACCCCAAATTGAATAGGGCGCAAGCTGTTTCGCTTAGACTTTTAGAGACCGGCACATATCCGTGTCTGGCAGTTCTGCACGAAGTTTACCCAGACGTATATCGCGACGACACCTGCCCGTCTGCGGGCAGACCTCCACACTAGCACACATGCTCTGGGAGTGCGGGTCGAGTTACCCCAAGTTCAGCTAGGATGAGTGGGACTCGCTACTGCGTAGCCCCGCTCTAGACAAGCAAATCCTGGCTGTCCGGCGTGCCCGCGACCGGGCCGGTGGCCTAGACCTGCCGGTCCCGACGTGGGACTAGCCGGGTGCGCGACGAGTTCGCGTCCTCGCCGGACCTCTAATAAAATTTATTTCACTCACTCACTCATTGACCACACGCGGCGCATTTTGCGCGTCGCGATGATAATTTTCTAGATGTGACGAGAGCATTACGGAATCATCCAAAGGGGTTGACAGGGGGCGGAGCTCGGCAACTACAGGTATTCTCTATGTAAAATGATCAAGGGTATCTTTGCTATAGGTATTGAGAGTTCAAAGTCCGGAGCTGACCGCCGGGTAAGTATAGAAATTGCAATAAACGCGCTGGCGGTGGTGTATTATCGATGCGAGGAAATAAATATGCTGCGTAAAATGCAACACAAAGACGCAGTAAGAGCGGACAAGCGAAACTTTCAACTTAGTTGACAGTAGCGCTTGCCTGTGCCCTTTACTACGTCCTTGTGTTGTATTCTACGCAGTATATTTATTTCCTCGCAGTATATATATACGAACCAACTCGCCCAACAAGTTCTATTCTATTAACGATGATCACGAGGATGAATGTTCGAATGAATGAGTCAACATGGGCCATATTGAGGCACCCACTTAGAGGGCGAGTCTCTATAACAACCTGAAAAAACTTGAATTAAAATAAAAAATAAACGTGAAATGGCGGCTTAAAATAATGCGACGACAAAATGAAGCACTTGACGTAGCTCTCACGCCCGCTGTGAAATTTATTTAAAAGGAGAAGTAAAAGGCGTTGTTATGGTCCGCGGTTCTTCTTTCGAAGCTCTTATTCCTCATCGTTTTCTATTGTACGCCAAGGATTTGCAAATTCACCGGTTACAATGGTGGAAACACAACGACATCCTTCTTTCTTTTTTTTTTTCCGCGTGCACATCCACCTTGTCGCACTGCGTCAAGGTGACACGGACTGCAGTCCTTTCAACGCCACCGCTGCGTCCTTGGAACCGCAAGACGCCTATTTTGCATTTGTAATCACCGCGGCTTTTCATTGCCGCGTAGCTTTGGTCACGCGTGAGAACTCTCAGCGACGCTGGCGATTAACGAGCAGGATGAGCGGTTACGAAGATGGCGTGCACGAAGCGTGGCCAGGCTTACAGATGTGCACCACCACCACCATTCTGTCGCCAACTCTCGCTTCTTCCTTCCTGCAGTCCTGTCGCCGAGAACAAAGCAGCGTCGCTTCGAGACATTATACGCGATGGTTATTAATGAGGAGGACGTGCATTGCACACTCTGTTTCTCTGTAGAACCGTGCACTGCAGTGCAAGTTAGCGCCGGAGTCAGCTATAGCAGGGGAACTGAATTCCTAAAGCTTCGTATATAGAGCGGTTCCCGCAGGAAAGAATTCGTAGTTGGCCAACGCCTTCTGTAGTGAGTTAGACGGAGAAGGACGTTTATTAGTTGCTACTGGAGCGGTTTACCTGGCCAAACGTCTGACATGCTACTTCTATATGTGTAGTGCTTAAAACGACGCATGCATGTGTTACAGAAGAACGCAACTGGCGCACGGCGGCAGTTAACTGAGGTTAACCAGTGCATTGTCACCTACCGAACACGAAGCGTTCGTACATTTAACAAAAAATGGACTGAGACAGTCTGAAGACATTCTGTAGACACGTTACAGGATATACGCGTTTCTTCTATATACCCCTCTGGTGCTTGTGAGAATTCTATAAACCACCTCTATACGGCTGTTGATGAAGTATGCGAGGAAACAATTCTGTACAGGCTTTTCAAAGCAAAAAAACAGTCAATCAACTTATGCCTTGTATAGACTCAAAGTCCTCACAATGTGTATGTGCAATCTGTGAGCTATATATATATATATATATATATATATATATATATATATATATATATGTCTAATGAAATGTCTATATGTATACGTAGGTACAACTTTATTCTACAAAAGGTGTCGTTCAAGGGGGGAGGTAGTCTGTCAGGTCGTGCCTGCCAGCCACCTCTCCGGCTCTTTAAACGGCTAGGCTGGTCCAGGCTGGTCCCGTCGAGGATATTATTCCATGCCCGGGATGAGGGAACGGCCATGGGAGAGTGGAGGGGAGGGTCTATAAAAAGTGTCGTTGAGTGTATTATGTCTTGTGTATAGACTTAGTCTACGCAATTTCTATGTCTGCAGCATGGCAATTATTTGTAGAGATTATAAATGAGTGTTTTAGACTTTCTGGAAATTTACATTTTCTGCAATTAGGTTTATGTGTTTGAATATTGTGAGGTTTACACGTACTAACGGCTTGGGGACATTGCAGGACCTCCTTAGCTGACGACAGCGCATGCACGACTCTGTACACGACATCTCGTACACGGCACTGCACGGAATTAGTGAGACATACAGCGTGACAGTCTTTACGAAGTAGCACGGCGGATGCGCATGTCCGAAGGCCTCCACGTACCGTGTGCGTCTCCGAGTGTGCGTGTTCGTAGTGGCGCACCGTTGAGACCCACGCGAAGAACAATGGCGCGCATACTTTGTCACGAGGGAGAGAGACCGGGACTCTACCGCGCGTGCGCGTTAAGACACACACACATCTTAGACACTGTGTGCGTATACGCGAGCCTCGCGGATGTTACGCTGATCCGCCGAGTCAGAAGGCGCGACGCGCCGTGACTTGGGTCGTGCTTGACGCCTTTCTCTCCGGCGCCCGTCGTGGTGTACCACGAACCTCGCTTTCTTTCGTGCAACCTCGCCACGGTGGAACAAAGAGGCGACGTATAGTACGTGTGTTGCGTTCTCTCTCTCTCTCTCTCTCTCTCTCTCTATTTTTTTTTTTTTTCCAGCGAAAGCGCTCGAAAAGGACACGCTTATCAGCAAAGACCTTCCTTATTGCGGCGAGTGTCGGGCTCGTTGGACAGTTCTTGCCCATCTTCTGCCCCCAATTAGTGCAGTATACGACCACGCGACGAAAAAAAAAAAGACAGTAGGAGAAAAGAAAAGAAGAAATCTTAAAGAGGTGATTGTGTGGTAAAAGGGATATCCCCGAAGTTACCTCTCCTAAACAATTATTATCCGTCACAAAGTCGTCTATTTGAGGTCTTTCGAGAGAACAAAAGAAGGCCAACCGTTTTGCACCGCTCGCTGTGTTTTTCTTTTGTCGCGCGCGGTCATTAGAATCGCATGGGGGGACAAATGCGACGCAAGGACAACTTGATTGCGGTTCTGTCGGACGTGGACGTGCCTGCCGAGCTCCGCTCGCATAAAGTGGGCGGAAGCGGAGCGGACATTGAAGAAGTGTAGCGAAAAAAGCGAGCACCGTATGGCACTGAGGCGCGTAAAAGGAAAAGGCTGGAAGCGTGAAGCAACGACGTCGTTTTCGCAATTCCCCCCGTTTACTGAACCTCTTCGCGCGTTCCTAATTACCGCTGGTCTTTGTAAGGAAAGCAGAGCTGCTCGCCCTTTCCTAACTATTGTTTGCTTTTCCTGTGCTGCCTTTTGATGGCATCAGCCATGAGGTCAAGGAGTCTGCTGTATGTCTGAGTAACGGCTTGTGCGCAGCTGACCAGGGTTAAACAGCCTGGAGTGTAATCGTCGCTTCGCATTTTCTTCCTGTCTCGTTGATTTGTCTTCTATGTGCCTCCTATACTTACTTTTTTTTTCTGGTTAACCTCCCTGCCTTTCCCCTTTCTTCTGTCTCTCTCTCTCTCTCTCTCTCTCTCTAGCGAGGTGGAGAGATTTCATTACTTACTTACTAGATATATTTGCCTGGCTCTCTCTCTCTCTCCCTCACTGACTCACTCATTCACATACTCACTCACTCTCTCTCTCTCTCACTCAGTAAACGACGCCCTCATCATGGTTGCAGTCGACATATGTCGACTGTAACATGAAGGCCTCTCCCAGCGATCTTTAGTTACCCCTGTCTGTACACTTCGCTAAAAAGAAATGCAATCATGGAGCCGCGCGAAGAATCTGATGGGCACGATACTCGACTCTGAAACCAGACATCAGTAACCGGCAATTGAGTCCCACTGTGTCTACATAAGTTGGAGAAGATCTTGATCCCGTGGCCTCGTGCGTCTGCTACGTTCAAGGCTACAAAGGCGCTGTTAAAATGCACCAGACTGAATTACTGTATTTGATTAACTCAGCGATGAACGCTTGACTGTAAATGTGCAGGGTGTGAACTTCTCTCTTCCTTCTCCTCTTTCAATCCCTTTTCCCCCTTCCCCACTGCAGGGTAGCCTACCGGGCTCAGCCTGGTTAACCTCCCTGCCTTTCCCTTATGACTTCTCTCTCTCTCTCTCTCTTCGACGAAATCAGAACCATATGCTACTCTGCGACATCGGTTCCTCACATATTGAGAGAGAAAAAAAGCGTTTTGGTTTTAGTACACTGAAAGATAAGGCAAGTAGCCCTTAACAGAACTAGAGCACTGCGCCCATGCGCGGATTCAAGCGTAGAAAGCCAGAATCATGCAGGCGCCTTGGGGGCACTTCGGTGGTGGCGTGAGTTTTAGCCTGAGGAGTGACGTGACTTGGAGGGCATGACGTCACATGAGCATGTGAAACAGAGGGCGCGTTCTCTCGCGTGCACGCGTTGACAACGTCTTCCCTTCTTCTCACCTTCCTATTCCCATGTTTCTGCCATCTGGTCATCCAGACAAATGAGGCACGTTGGGCGCGGGCGAAAGAACACGAAGACGACAGGTAACAGCGACCGCGTTTAAGATGTTCCATTGTGATGATCACTAACCAGGCCAACGCTCTGTGGAATACGTTTACGCCGGCCGACCTCAGTGCTTTCATATGCTCTCCTTTTGCGTCTTTTAATATCCCTCTCTCTTTTTTTTTCTTTCTCTCTGTCTTCAGACCCATGGCGCTTTTTTTACCACTTTCCATTTTTTTTTCTTTTTCCCGTTGAAAAAACTGGGAAGACTTGCTTACGAATTTGCGCTTTTAAATACTTGATGTCTCGTAAACGCCTTAGTCGTGCCATTGTGTTGCAATGGCTCTCGCATAAAAATGGTGTTCGCATTTGGACTACTCCGTAGAACGGTAGGAGGAACTCCGCGTCTTTTTTGTCGGGTAAGCGGGGAGGAGAAGATGCGGTGGAAGAGAGAGAAAAGCCACGCCGGTTATTTGAGGCTTCCTTTCAGACGGCCTCTCTGGCTGACTCCGCATCAGCTGCCCACCCTCACCAACAGCCACCAGCGTCGCCCCATATACACACGGCGAAGTTACCCGCTCGCCGAACAATGTATATGCAAACAATATATGCAAATAATATACGCAGAAAGAAAAAAAAAAGGCCTCGCCAACAAACCGGGCACACTGGTCCGAGGCTCGAGGCAGCGCGTGTACGACGCTGTCGCCGTCCCACGAGACACGTTACGCGATAGAGGAACCTGGGAAGAAGGGCCGCCTTTGGGCGGTAGCCGTAGCCGAGAGAACGGCCCGAGTCGGCTCGTTACGTAAACCCGGAAGGTTGCCGTCGGCGGCCCCTTGCTTGACCCCGGGCCACCCTCCTCTCTCTCTCTCTCTCGCTCTGCGCCGCATCTCGTCCGGTACAGCTACGCTGTGGATCACTCGCCGTTGCCGTCGCAGCGCGCACGTGAGTGCACCACGCAAGGCGCACGGTTTTACGCAGCCACGTACGCGACGCCGTGTGCGCTGTTGTTGGGCCGCACTCAAATAGCCTCCTCTCGTATGTGTATAGACTGCTATACGTATACACTCCCGATGCTCACGGAAATGAGCCAACCGGAGGCTAGAGAGTCCATTTGTCCTCGTCGTCCTCTTTGGCTTCATTCCCCGCTACTTTCTATCTGTTACAACAATCTTTAACTTGTTCAATACTTGGGCTTTTTATTTCTCTCTCTCTCTCTCTCTCTCTCTCTCTCTCTATCTCTCTTGCGCTACCGCCGCCGAGTCCGCCGGTTTGTCATATCACATCGCCGAAGTTGTGCAGCTGTGTAATTTTTTTAGAGGAAGTGACCGCATAGTTAGCTTTTCTGGCTTAGTTGGTATAAATGACCACGGTGTACACGATGCGCGGAAAAACAAGAAGAAAAATAAAATAAAATGAATACCGCAGAAGCAGACAAGACGGTTGTCTTGTCTACTTCTCGTCTGTCTACTTCTCTGTACACTAATACTATCATAGTTCTAACCAATCGCTCTTCGCTATGTCTAATCAATTCAGTTTCGAGCCACTCTGTCCGCGCGCGTTTCCTGTCTTGCGCGTCGTCGTCCTACAGCCGGTCTGCGGCTCCTTGCAGCTTCCGCGCGCTACCAAGTAACCATTTTGCTTCTCATTCGAACTACTCGATTTCGCACGCCCTTCAGCGGGGGGGCACTGGCCGCAAAGCGGCGCGACATCTTTTTTATTTTTTTTTTTTCAGACGCAATGCCTGTCGCGTGTATCTCTTCCTGCTTCTTCGCCCACTGGCATCCCTTGCCAATCGTCTCTGGTCTGTCCGAAAGTGGCTCCGACCGGAGACAGGACACGGGCGTTCGCGCGTGACGGTTTTGTTGTGGCGTCGGTGCGCCGTCCGTGTCGCCCTTTTTTCACTCGGCGGCTCGTTTTGTGCACCAGCTCCGCTCACTGGACACGCGCGCGTATAGTGCCTGCAGCTATTTTGGGCGCCCAGCACCGCAGTGTACCTCCCGTGTAGCTTGGCCTTTCGGCTAGCATCCCTCCTCCCCCTCTTCTCCTCGTTTGTGTTCGCCTGTAACGGTGTGTGTGTGCGCGCGCGGTCGGCTCCTGTTCGTTACCACGGCGGGGTCACCACGTCGAAGCCGACCTATTGTAGGGTTCGGTGTGTTGCAAGCGGGCACGCGCACGCGGAGTTCGTATATGCACAGGTAGTTCTCCAGCGACACTGTCTCTCGTCCTTAAGGTGCCCTGCTAAACCGCGGAAATACCGTGCATTATATGCGAAATTCGCGCGTGCGCGCCAGCTTGCTGCAACGCGAGCCCTACAACATGTCGTTAAAGGTACACTAACGGTGAATATTAGCTTAACCCTTTCAGACGGCACTTTATCCTGATGATTGAAAACTTACTTTCACCACATTCCTTGCATCTTCAGAATCATACAAAATTTACAGCTGCAGAAAAGATTAAGAATTTCCAATTATTTGGTGAGTTCTGTCAAGTTTACAGAATGTGGACTCCATGCGAAAATTCACTAAAGGAACATAAAATATGAGAAAATCAACTATTTCGTGTACTCGAAGCTTTAAAAGCACTTATCCAGCCACTTGAAAATTATGCCTGGTGCATGTCATTATGAAAAACAATGAAAGAAGTGAACCCACTACATACAACAACATACTGCCGCCAAGCAAGAACACCCAACCGCCTACCTTCCCACTCATTTTACTAAAACATTTTGCACTTGTTATCCGAAATTCCAGCACAATTCCAATCATAAGTGCTTCAAGATATATGCAACACATTTTAAATATCATTGCTATCATCCGTGCTTTTGCTGTTGATGTACTATCTTGGTGTACACATTTATGTACATAGCGTCTGAGAGGGTTAAGCTAGGTTAGCGAACTACGCTTCCTGCAATAACAAAAGAAAGGTCACTGTAGCCCGTGAGAGAGTACCTAATTAAGCCAGAAAAGAAGCCAAAACTAAAGACAGGAGACGACGCAACCTTCAAGTTCCCTCACCGGCTTGCAGTGATGTAATAGATTTCGAAAATGTATAATGTGCTCTCATCAACAGTTCACCAGTAAAAAACAAAACAAAACAAAAATCATTTTATGGGCACAGTTAAGTGCTCAACCTAGCAAAATTTGACGTCCTGGACGTCCATTGATTTTCTAGCGCTGGAGCTCTGGAACGAAATTCAAGAAGGCGTAGTTTAGTTTTCCCTTTATTTTGTCTAATATTTTAGAATTTTCTTTACGCGAAGTGAATGAAAATGCAGTTTACCTTAGCGTTCTAACCTCATTTACAAGGCGTGCCTCATAATCAGAACTGGTTTTGTCACGTAAAACCCCAGAAAGAAGAAGAGGATACATTTTGCAGGCCAAGATACGTAGCACTGTCGGACATCATAAATTGTATACGATGTTTGTTAAAAAAGGATCGTTAGGTAACTTAAACAACCTTGTCTAAGGTTGTCGACTCTACAGTGAACGAGTTCGGGACAGGAAAAAGGGGGGGGGGGGGCGTTGAGTTGGGGGGGGGGGGGGGGGGCAGCTGGCGACGACTGACCGTGCCAGTGCCAGGAGCCGCCAGTCTATACGTGCAACAAAGTTTAACATTCTTTTTCTAGTCATATTGTGCCGCGATTTACAACAAGAAAGCTGCAGCATAGTTGCCTAACATGGCTGCCAATATGATGGAGGTTTGGTGAAAGCTTGGGCCCTACAACAGAAAAAGAAAAACGGCAATAACGTAACTGCCGTTATGTTTACGACATTGCAACACAGCACACACACTCAAAAGAATGCGCAAACGAACTTTCAGGTAATATAAAAAGGAAATATGGTATATTTATTGTTATCCAGTATCAAAAAAAAACGCAAATGTCGGGACATTTGGCCGTCCAGACTGGGTCAGGTCGGGACACGTGACGATTACACAGAAGTCGGTACTGTCGCGTTGAGTTCGGGACGTTTGGCAACCCAAACCTTGACGTGCATATAGCAGTTGCGAAATTGAAACCGGGTAGCTCTGAAGGCTATACTAAGCATAGGAATGCTGATACCGGCACCAGTTTCTGAGTAGAAAGTATTCGATTCTTACTGCGTTAAAAGATGTAGTAAAATAAATGTATGTAGAACACCAATGTATATTTCGTAGGAATCGTTAGTTTTGTCCGCTGGTCTTACTTGCTCTGTCCGCTATAAACGATGCTGGACTGCCGCTAATGTTTCCTCATGAAAGAAGGATGACGTTTCCAGTTTTCTTTTAATAAATTTCTAATTTACTCTATGTTGCCGCCCATTATTTCATTTTATTAGACTCAAGTCGCACTGACTTCAATTCATTACATGTCCTCAGCCTGGCAAGTTCGGCTATATCAATGGATAACTGGAGTATCTCGACCGCCTACTGTTTAATCGATTCAATCGATTCTGGGAACCTCCAAACGTCAACGTATAGATCATTCGCAGGAATCTTGCCACGAGAGTCAAGCCGGCTTGTACGCGCATTTCGTCTATAGCGCACTCCGTGTGCGCTAAACTGATTAAGCATTCACACGTGCACCGGTTATACCTGCGGACCCTCCTTGCGTAACCAGACTGCGGGCCCCATCGGCATCTCGGAAAACTTTCCCTCCTCAATCTTCGCCAGACACCGTGGGTAAAAAGGCGGCCGGCCGGGAGCGCATCGCACGCCCTGAATACTGCGACCGTGCTTACGAACTCTCTTAGTTTCTTCCATGCCCGCGTGGTGGCGTACGCAACCAGATGCGTAAGATGCGCACTACGGGAACTCTAATGTGCGCGTTATGCGCACGCTCTCGCACTTTCGCCGCCGCCGCCGAAGGCGGGACGCGCGAATCACCGATTATCCTCGGACCGACCGACCGACGACGGCTCACCCTTATTACTTGACCGAGAACCACGTTCTCCCTCTGCGACCCCCGCTGAGCACCGTGAGAGACCGGCTGGCGGCGGCTTCCGCGCGCCGCGGCGCATCCTGGCCTCATTTCCAGCTTGATTTATGTACTTTTGCCCCCTTCGGCCACTCTCCCTCGCAGTTTGGTTCGGCTCGGTCTTTTTTCGCGTTCTGGAGTGACCGCAGCACGGTTTTACACATGTTATTGTATATAGTAGTAGTTTCATATATATATATAAACTTTCTTCCACTTTGGCACTTGACATTCCTAATGCTAACGCATGACAGAAATATTGTTCAGGGTCCGCTACATAGAGAACTCATCTCTTCGCTTCGTCCGCAGTTCATTCCTTCTAGATTTGATTTAAGTCATGGATGAGTGTGACGACGAAGAAAGCCCGATCATCGCTGCTGCTGAGCCTCGACCCGAGCCTCGGCGTTGCGGCTTCCCTCGAGACCGAACTTGGGCTAAGTTAGGACTGTTCGGCAATGGATGTTGCCGGACTCTCTGCTCCCAATCAATAAACAAGAGGAGTGATCTGCTGTTAGCTGTATTCGTGAGCCCATTTGGTTCTATTGTTTCTATTTGGCTTGTCGATCAGTTGTTTTGTTTTACCATTTAATCATTCATACCGTCTTAGTGCTCATATTTCCAGGGTCTGGAGAGTTTTGCATTGCTTTATGTTATGTTAGGTTAGGTTAAGCAGTGCATTTATGTGCCCATTCAGAAGTGAAGTGGGGTAGCAGGAAGCAAACTGTCTCCAACCTTTAATTTCCGTTCATTTGATTTATGTATGCAGGAATGTGGGAACCAAAATTTTGGAAGCCATGCTTTTGGCATACTGCGATGTCTCCGCTTGTCCTCATGAAAGTGACACGCACTGGGCATGAGCTGATATGCACGAACAGAGCCGAATTCGTTCAATATTCTGCAATGAATTTGAAGCGCCGAACTATCCAATTGTTCACATAAAACTCTAAAACGCAAGTTGATATCACGTTATACAAAACAACGCTGTGATACAGCACACGCCGGTAACGTTTGGTAACGGAATGATTAGTAAATTTTGGACACCACTTATGTGAATACAGCATAAGTAAAGAAGCAGCTAGGAGTATGTTCGCAACAAAGCCGTGGCCAAGACAAAAAAAAAAGTACTTATGATTTCCTTTGTGGCTGAAACACTGCTGGAGGCAGCCTTGTCTTTTATTTCTCTTTTATAAAGCAGGTCTCTCCACAGTTAAAATATTCATTCGGTTTAATGACTCCACAGGTTAAATTTACACGAAAGCCTATATTTGACTAGTAAGTGAAGAATTAAGACATCTGTGCTCTCTCGTAAGCGTAAATACGAGGTTACGAAACGTTTTAACTCTTGCCTGCTGCGCGTTGCGTAACACCGGGCGGCTACTGCAACGCATCTGCGAATTGCGAACACTGTCACGCTGGCATGCCGTACACGTCAAGGGAAAACCGCGACTCGCTGACAGCAGAGAAACGCATCTGTGTCAATGACACAAGCCACGGCACTTCACATAACAGACGAACGTGGTCGAAGGCGCTCCAGTTTCGGCTATGTATACACGCGAGGCTTGCATCTCAACTCCCAACTAACGTCACGACGTGTCCTCTCGTCGCATCGTGAGACACGCGTGCTTCATTTGCTCGCCTTTCATTTCGCCGAGCGTTCGCTCTTCATCACGCGCTCGTATTATCGTCCCAGCCGTCTCACCGCTGTATAGACACACGTAGGCGCGCACGGCCGAAGCGAGATCAGTCGCGATGCTGTCTTATAACACCACATCCCCCCCTCCTCCGGTGCACGCCGCGGTCGTTGTCGAGTCAAACTCATTTCGCGCAGTGCCAAGCGAGTCGTCCTCGGCGTGAAAGTTGCCTTTCCTGTCAAGGAGACCCGGTCTTCTTCTTGCGCTCGTCGCGGCGTCGACGTAGTGTATTCGAGTGCCCCCGATTCTCAACTACTGGGTGCGCGCGCGCTGGGGAATGCTGCTGTCCCCGTGCGACTCGATCGTCGTCACGCGCTGGCGTCGAAGAGCGCGCAGGTGATGCCCCCCCAACCCGTCCTCTCGCGATCTACTCTCACGGCGCTCTTCACCCATGCCCCTGCTGAACGAGTCTCTTTCTCTCTCTCTCTCTCTGCATAGCATTCCCGTTTGGTGACTTCGTGTAGTATAGCGGCAGCACGTTACGCGATCTGCATCCGTGAGTACCACGACGACGACGACGCGTCGATCTGCACTGATGCAGTAAAAAAACGGCTCGTGCGTTCCGGGAGCTATACAGCTGCAGCGCGGACTTATATCAATGGCCGAATTCAGAAACTGGGCCCGTATTTCTATTGATTCGGGGGTTTCAGAAAGAGAGAGAGAAAGAGGCTCTTTAATTAATTTTGGAGATGTTTGCCTGGTAGCATGCCTAACACGCTACTCCAGATGGGTACGGTGAAAAATGAAATGATGCGCGCAGTGCACGACACAGATACACAACATGCAGAAAATACGTCGCAACGCTAAACAAACCAAAGTATTTTGATGCGAAAGCGTCAAATGGCCTATTGAACAAAAAAAAAGCCGGCGTCTGTCGTCTGTAGCAGCGAAGCGGTACCTAAACTTGCATTGCCGTTGGCTGCGACGCCACGTCACGAGCTGCGCCTCGACGGAGGAGCAGAGCGGGCGAACGGGAACACCTGCTGTCGGTGTAGTGCGCCAGGTGTTGCGGGAGGGGAGAGGGCATCGCCGCATCGGTGGCATGCGGTGTTGGCACCGTAGGCTGCTGCTGCTGCTGCTGCTTGCTGGCTCGGACAACACGTACCTATATGGTACATTACTCGCAGCGCAATACTCAAAGGACCGCTCAGCGGCGTTCAATTGGACATTAATGCTTTCGAATTCACAACTCATAAGAAATGCTTAGGTGTCCTCGGATTCTCAATTGAGACCATTGTGTCTAAGAAAGGTCAAATGTGCCTTCGTTGAGCGAGATGTACTGGCACCGTTAGTTAGGTTTGGGTTGGGTATTACGTCCCAAGGTGACTGTTGCTATGATGGACGCCGTAGTGAGGGGCTCCGGAATCACTTTGACCTCCCGGGGTTCTTTAACGTGCACCCAATGCACAGTGCACGAGCGCTTCTGCATTTCTTCCCCTATCTAAATCCGGCCGCCGCGGGCGGGAGTCGAACCCGCAACCTCGTGCTCAGTATACAGAACGCCATCCACTGAGCCACTGCGGCCGGGACGGGCTCTTATCTTAAAAAGCAGTTCGCATGCACTGTGTGATTAGTATGCTTATAAGCAAGGGTGAGTCAACCTCGATATTGAACGTACTACAATATAAGCGGTCCGCAAATGACCAACAAGCTCTTACGAACGGTATGATTTGAGAGTGCGCGACCCCTGCTTTCGTGATCGGCCGGGCAACCCTACTGCTTAGCCAATTCCTCAGCCGTACGTTTTATACAGGTTCTTGCCGCATAACCTTTCTTAAGCGCTCATGCGCATTCTCGCTTTGTTGTGCGCCCCCAAGTTGTAATTACAGCGTATAACACTTCTTTTGGTTGATGTAGACTTCAGAGCTTGCTAGGGAAATGATTGAAAAGCAAGTAACGCTTATGTACAACGTCTTCTTGGAGGACCTACAATTAAAGAATGCATTTTGAAGGAATGTGCACTTTTACAAGTGTGCTTCTGTAGTAATGGTTTAGTTACCACAATACTGCACGTATTTAGCAATACAGAGTGTATAGCTGTAGTCGGTTACAATGCGTGCACGGCGATGCCAGGTTTAGCGAGACAGGCACAAGGCTGGGAGCACGGCTTTGCTCAAATCGCAAGCCACGACCGGAATAGAGTGCTACGTATAGTATATATGCGTGGGAAGAAAACATGCACTCGTAAACGCAACTGCCTGTCTTGCAGCGCGGTTCTCGAATCTCTGCAGGTATGCGCTTTTTCGCAAAGTACGTAGCTGGCTCAAGGTCCTCAAATGTTAGCCAAGAGCCCCGCTTTCATATGTAGCAGAAGCGGGCTCAACAGGTTCAGTGATTAACGGAAACGAGAGAAGAAAAAAAAAGGAAGAAAAAATTGGCTGAGGTTTAACTCTTGTAAACCTAGTTATCGCGAGCGAAAGGTCTGTTTGGCTTGGTTTTGCTAATCCGGCCTCGCCTTGCTCCGGTGTTTCAGCAGCCAACTTTGCCTTTGCTTGAGATTTCGCAGCCTGCCGTCTAGCTATATCTACTGGATAATTGGATTCAGCCTTTCGCTTGCGCTGAAGCGCACGCACAGACGGCACAGCCGGCGCGCCATCCATGGCGAGACTGAGCGACCAAGCTACGGCGAAGCAGCCGTTAAACCCTCGCCTAGTCGAGTGGTACCGCAGCGGCGACGCCTCTCCGCAGCGGATCACGTGGCGTGACGTCACACCTGCCACACTTGCGCTCCGGCGGCTCAATGTCATTGCGACGCGATGAATGACTTTGCGAGACGTGGCGTAGTAGAGCTTTCGCTCTAAAAAATAAGAATGGCGAGATCGAGCGGACGAGCTTCTGCATCTGGCTCGCTACTACCACAAGGTTGAGAGCGAGATGAGACTGGCAGGCGGAAGCAGATTCTCGATGACCAAGAAACTGACTTCGAGATAAGAGCCCACACTGTTGCAATGGCTACAGCGTTTTCTTTATATTTTAAAGTTTTCGCTAATTTACCTTTTACCTTCTCGCAGTAATACATGTAGCTAAATCTTTAAACATGTAACTTGTCCTGCGTGCCTAACTCCGGGAGAAAGCATGGACAACGGCCATTCGTCGAAGCTCACCAGCTACACGCTGCAACAAATGGCGCCCTATACACTTCGCGGTTCTTGAGCATGATAACCCTAGAACTGTTCGATAACTGCCCGAGAATTTCCCGAGAATTGCTCTCGTCAGAGCTCGCGCTCATGTCGCTGGCACCGCCGAAGAAATGTAGCGAGCTATACAACAAGAGTGCGTTTTTAGCGCTTCAAAGCTCTGGCGTACGCGCACAGGACGGCGACATAAGATTTGATAAGGAGACTCTGCGTGGTGGTATAGTCCTCTTCGTCGTTGTTTGCATATTGAAATATTCGCAGAGAAAAAAGAAGGTCAATATTTGTCAGGTAACTGCACTTTTTTTACTTTTAGGCACAAATACGGATTACATAGGTAACATTAAAGAGTTAAGTCCTACATAATCGTGAAACAATCGCAGTAGGTACAACTGTACACCCGTAGATCTTTTCTGCTGTAGTACGCAAGGCAAAAGGCGGTTCTGTTGTGTTCTGTTTTGTTGTACATGGGTTGCTCTGGAGAGGTTGAGGAAAAGAATACCTCGAGTATTCCATTTCTCCGCGGTCTACTTCGAGTGACCCAGCTGGTATACACACAGAAGTTCGGTGACCATCATTGGCAGTACTACGAGCAAGAGAAACGTCCACACTATTGTTAAGAAAGTTTACACAGCATGATAATAATGTACTTTCTGGTGAGCTACTATACGACGGAGAGGCACTCGCCTTCATAATAGCGCTTCAGCATTCAGAGCAAAAGGTGTCTCTTGTAAAAGCTGGCTTGGCTTCGAAATGACATAATGATAGAAGCACGGCGTAGAACAGTTTGGCCTGAAAGTATTTGACATACTGAGATAGATTAAACAAGAACACAGAACACGTTCATGCGGGCATAATAACAAGGGCCAGAAATTTAGGCTCAACGCGGGACAAAGCAACGCAAACAAATATCCGCTATGGAGTGACAAAATTAAACCAGCAGAATGTATAACGCGTCTTATTTGAAGAATCTATAGAGAAATTGCAGACAAAACGTGGTAACCGCGATTCCCTGGTATCTTTATTTAGCTTTCAACTCACTTAACCTTCAAGCAGGTACACTAACACACAACTGAACAATGAAACCCACATAAGACTGTCTCGGGACTAAAGGTATAAGTATCAGATCACCTAAGGGCACGAGAAATTATTACTGGCCCGATCTGATATACAAATATTCAATCTTACCTCGAAAATCGCCGCTACCACGCGTTCATAAGAACTGGGATATATGCTTTGTCCAAAAAGCTGATGTAGTTGACTCAGCGACAATATCCTCGATGTTCGCATGCGTCAATCCGCACGATTGCGAAGCCGTGCGTGAGCCACTGCCCGTGCGTCATTGACAAAACGCTCAGTCGAGCACTGCCGAGTAGTACGAAGAAAAATATCCACGCAGCCCTCTGTGTTCAAAGCAATATAAGGGCAAGGCCATTATAAGTGATAATCATGGTTTATGGTCTTGCACTCACGCATGCCATTTTGTGAACGTCATGTACCCCGCTCTTATCTTGTGGTGGACTGCCTAGAGCGATTCTCTTCGCATCTTCCCGTACGAGAAGGGTAGCAAGGGCTTCTTGCTCCGTATTACACGCTGCTATACACGTCGGGACATGCCAACATCGCATGTACGCATAGTAGATTCCCGTACGCGTTCCCACCCATACTTTTCGTTTTCGTCTGGAGTTGCTGGGCGCCAAGAGGAAAGCCCAGATGATTGGGTCGATGCTTCTAAAGGGCTCAATCACCGGCCGCCCAAACACCACAATCGAAGCACAACCTACTCATCAAAAGGGGTGTTCGGACCAGCGCGGACGGTCATCGGTAAATTTCCCAGTTGTCTTTTCTTCCTTCAGAGCTCGAGTTAGTGGCGCGTCAGTTCGCCAGTTGCCGCATCATTTCTGCAGAGAGGCGTGTGCGCGTGCGTGCGTGCGTGCGTGCGTGCGTGCGTGCGTGCGTGCGTGCGTGCGTGCGTGCGTGCGTGCGTGCGTGCGTGCGTGCGTGTGTTAGAGGCGGGATGGTCTATGATGTAGAGCAAGTAACATAGGGTGGTGAAAGTATTGCCCAACCTTTTTGGCGTCGGAGCAGAACACCGGTTTCCAACAAATTGTCCAAGGGTACCGGTAGCCCTGTTCGACGGGCACATATAGACTACATACACATCAGGGACACATTGGTAAAGGAATATCAAATATATCCACACGAAGCACACTACGTGTCTGTCTGGTCTTAAATCAACAAAAATAACACAATAAGTGACAGAAGGTTACAGACGTGCGTAGTAGTAACGTTTATGTCATTCTGAAGGTGGGAAACGCGAAAACACTGAGCAGCGAATTCCCGTCCAGACCGAGCCTCACCGAATGAATATCGGCGTTCCAGACTCCGGTGTCACACTATTCCACCACAGTACTCCACCGTACTGTGGCTAACAGTATACGGTGGAGTAAAATCTAACATTCTTTTCGCCGCATTGCGTTTGTGTTTTGAGTTTGTCCCCAGTGTACAATGTAAGGAGGACAGCGTTTTAAGGACTCCGTATACCGGCGTGTCTGTTTTGCCATCAAAATGCATCCGTGACGGTATAACAGGCAAGAAAACGTCGCAGTCACATTGCGACAAAACGGCTTTCCCGCGGAAAGCACGTGCGCAGTGCTGAATACGTTGGTTCATTGCCCACCGCCTCGCGCGCGCGCGGGAATAGCTTTACGAAATTCGTTTTTGCATAAAACGCCGTGGTGACACGTAGAGTGTCTTCTTTTTTTTCTCTCCTTCTGAGTGCCAGGCACACCATCTGTGTCGTTCTTTTTTTTTTCTTTTTTTTCCTCCGAGTTCTGTGTTCTTTGCCTTATAGTATAGGGGTGAATTACAAAACGGCCTCGGAGCAACCATGTAGATGGCTCGTGCGTGCCATGGTGACGGTTTTACGCCTAAGAATTGCGAAGTTCTTTACAATGCGGGTCCGCAGAATATGGCGTAACGTGTTTGTGATTACACACACCGCGTGACATTGTGGTCACAGTATCCGTGCGTCAAACGATCGCCTCGCATACCTCCTTAACAGTGTCTCCGACACGCTTAATAAACGCGCAACCCTAAGCGCCTTTTGATTCCCGCTGCAGCGAGTTTCCCCAGCCCGTATTCACAAAAGGCTCTTACGCTATATCCTAGTTCGTAAAAGCGATCTCCAGCCAATCATGATACTAGACATATTATTAGCAAAGGCAGCCGGACGATGACATTGGAGCACATACGGCCGGAGAGCTTTGAGAATTTGGCCCCTTGATTCTCCCTCGATAACTGAACGAAAAATGACAAGGCGTATAGGCAAAAAAATTCCAATAAATTAAAAAATCTTTGTCATGTGATGGCTTCTTCGTGAGCTCATACCTGACGAATAAGAGAGAATAATGACAGAAATGGAAGCATGGTTATTGTGTATGAACCGTACCACAAAGAGCAGCCCTCGGCCAAATTCGCGATGCTTTTCGAAGTGCTGCTTGCCATTGGCCCACCGCCTTCGCTAATGATATTTCCTACATCATGATTGGCTGGTATGTGTTCTCAGGAACAGATGTGGCGTAATAACTTTATTGCGAATACGGACCCTGTTCGAGAAATTCGCACAGGCCGCTTCATCGAACGATGTAAAGCTACGTTACCACTGCTTCCAGAGGAGATTATAAGTCAGACCAGTGTTCTATTTCCACAGCGACCGGTCGTGGCAGAGGTTGAGCGTTGCTTAAATCCTGCCAGTCTCGAGATTTTCTCACGCGAAGAGCAAACTTAGCGAATCCAGGGCCCAATTCGCAAATATTTTCTTTCGAAATCGCTCATTGCCAGTTGCCATTGCCACCTTCGCTAACGATATAAGTCTGGCATCGGCTCGTACGAACAATGGATAGAATTAGAGATTTTTTTTTTTCATGGATACGGGCCCCAGTCGCTACTGGCCAGGTGCAAGCTTGAGGGACGTATTCTAGGACGATCACCTTCGGCGATACTATCGCCTTCGCGTGACGCAGTGCTCAAACTTGCCGATCAGCTCATCCGCGGTTTTGCTAAACCAGCCAACAAGGGCACACTGAAAGCAATATCGCCGAAAGCGATCGTACCAGCATACGTCCCCTGTAGCTTCTACAATACTGCGCTTTTCTAGCAAGACCGTGCATATATGGCAGGGACACGACTTGTCGTCGACATCTAGTTTTCTCTGTCTGCCTTTTTTGCTAACAGTGTCAGCGAGACTGGTAATGATACCGCGCGCGCGCCTATAAGCAGGCGTGCCGCTAACATCGAAAACGAAAAGAGAAATGCGCGCGGGGCGAAGTGCGCGTGCTGCATGATTGGCAAACCAGGAAGGGTTATCCCATATCTGCCGATGATATCTCCGTGTGGTCTGCCCAACGTGAGTTGGATATACAGGAACGTGCTTCGCAAAAGGTTAATTGGTGCAAGGCCATCGGCTCTCGCTGGATCTGTTACTATACGTCGGGGCCGCCACCGGCTGCAGAGCAGATCTTTTTCTCTTACCCTTTGCGGTCGTCCTGTTCCTTGTATGGAGCTTGTTCGCGTCTTTAGGCCTCAAAACTGCGGACTTCTCAGCAGCGCCATGGGTGAGAGAAGCACGTCGTCCCTCAACCCAGCTGCTGCAGCTCGTTAGGCGCATCTCTTCAAAGGCAGGCGGCGCTAGAACTCAGATAGCTGGATTATATGTCCGTTGTGCACTGCAGCCAAGACTCGTTTATCAAGCCCAATTTCAACATATGACGGTTATGAACGGGGACATGGTTAGATGTGGCAAACAGATATGCGATGCGAACCATCACCTGTCTTCCCCGTCTCACCCCTACATGGCCCCAACAATTTGGATGAAGTAGTTCACCAGCGGCGCTCGTTCCGTCATATCAAGCTTTCAACTTGTCCAGCAGTTCAAGCCCTACGTCATTACGTGTGACAACACACCGGTTCTCCATCGCAGGGCCATATCAACCTACCGCAATGGTCGATCGCAAGCAAGTAACGAACTGAAAGCATCTTGGTCGCATCTGCGGTCCAAACCCGCGACCGAGTCCACAGGTGCCATCTGCCAGTGAAGACATCGGATCCAGGCTTTTGCCGATGCCTTTGTCACCGGTCAGGTAGTTGCTACTGCCATAATCTGTCCTGCCTCAATCCTGTCTCAAACATGCCACTATCGCGTTCGACTTGCGCTGACCGTCCATATATTCGCCCATCTGCAGGCTATATATATGACGCCTTGAGCACCTTGCGATCAAACTAGTAGAAACATAAAAACTAGTTATATAGACGGATTCGGCCCAAGCAGGTGAAAGACATTTGCAGGGTATTGAACGGATCACCTTTCGCCGAAAAAGTTCATCGTGAAATTGTCAACGTTAACGTGCACGGTGCGAATTGTTTGTACACCCCGTTCATCTTCACCAGGACACATCCAGCCAGACGCAGCCAGTCACCGACCTGCAGGGATACATCCACTGCCGCTCTTCTCGCGACACCCTGGGCTCGCATGGCTATAAAAAAAAGGAAATCATTCGATGCTCCACACGAGCATTGATAACTCCGTGTGGATCAGACCTCTAGGCTCTCGCCCGGTCTCTCCCGCCGCGAGGAGGTTGCGTTAAGAAGGATACGGTGTGGGTGCTGCATTGACGCCATCTGCAACCTGTCCATGGGCTCCGGACCGTAGGCCTGCCTTCGACGCGATCTGTTCCTTCTGCATTCAGCCAAACTGTCCTCGCCGATCTACCACACCTCTTGTAGAATTGCCCCGGACTGCACTCATCAAGGCGCCACTTCCTGTCAAAAGTGGGGCTTCACCCAAGCCGCCCACCTGACTACCATCTGCATCCTATGGTCCGCACCAGACATCCTTGTTAGATTTCATCGGAAACCAGCTATGCATGTATATATAATTTTCACGCACCAAACGTTTTATGCCGCGGGGACGAACTTTTGAAAAAAAAAATCAAAAATGGAAGGTGGAGAGGCGGGAGAGAGGGGCGAGGTCGCGCGCTTGAAATGGATCAGCATGCAGAAGCTGGACAAAACACGTTTCTTCCCCGCCGTACGTCGGCCGTTCCTTAAGCGGGTCAGAGGCTGCTCTGCACACGTCGTGGTTTAGAGAGGGGACGCCGCCGCCGAGTCAGATAGTGCACAACTGAAACAGAACAGCCTACAACGAGAAGGTATCGGCGCGGGAGCTTTTTTCAGCCGACAAGCGGAAAACCGTTTTTACTGCGCGCCGAATAGGGGCCGCACGAGCCAGACTCGATGTCTCGGTCACTGTTAACGGTGTCAAGCAGTGTACTGTACACCGCTGGAAAGTTGGTCCGCGTGTCACGCTGAAAAGCGGTCGGTATAGTCAGACAAAAAGAAAGACGCTTCCTTATCTACCTGCGAGGAGGTCAGAGTTAAATACGTTGCAGGTGAAAAGCGGTGCTGTGACTCGTATTGTTTTCTTTTTAAATATTGCACTGATAGAAAGCCTGAGCCCCGCAGTCTCCTTCACTGTACTGTGATACATCTGTGGTATCCCTGATTATCTACTACCACGTATAGCTACAGCAGGTTCTTTGGACGGCTCCCTGTGCGAAGAACGTGCTGTATGTATATATATATATATATATATATATATATATATATATATATATATATATATATATATATATATATATATATATATATACTTCAAGAAAGACACTCTACGGGTTCTTTCAGAGTGTCTTTTTTAAAGTTTCAACTGTTCACCTTTAAATAACTACGGGAACGCTGATTAACTCCTTTTGTGAGATTGACGGATTGCTGTACTGTAATGAGGTTTACCCTGCTGTTAAGGTATGTGCCATGTGTGAGGCTCACCACAATCCATCAAACAAACTCAAACTTCATATTTAAGCATTCGTGCACTTCCCAATACAAAACGTTCACTCTATACTTAGGCACAAGGCAGCGTAAACGTTCCTCATTGAAAGAGCAGACATACTCCGTAGCGGAATACGAAGGCGCTCTGAAATGGGGTTTAGGTAGGAGACAGTAAGTTATCCTAACAAATAAAAAGTTGCCAATAATTCATTCGTGTTTAGTTTGTAAAGAAATATATTGTGAAGGTGATTAGTTTATACAGGACAAAAAAAAAGTCATTGGGCGAAATGCAGCAAACGGTCAATGTGCGCTCGTTGCATGAACGAAAGCGATGCTTCAGCGTGAAGTTCGCGTATACCACGCGAAATGCTAAGCGCCACAGTGACACTACCTACCGGCAACGAACATTCATTGCCATTTACGAACATTTACTGCCGTTTACTCTCAACGAACATTTCTAACTTAAGAGCTATTGTGAATACGGGCCTTGAAGTGACGTTACCTTATGGTTGATCCACGTTCCAAGAGTAGAAATTAACCAGTCTTAAACCACCATGCAATAGCAGAGAAAGATGATGCCGAACACTTTAGGCTCATAGTTTTAGAAATTGGTCTCCATGGTCCGATATTAAGCACAGTCGCGTCGATATTCTTCTTCTTGTAATTCCTCATCCGTTCTCCTCCATGGAGGGTAGCGAACCGGACGTGCCGTCTGGTTAACCTCCCTGCCTTTCCTAGTTTCTCTGTCTCGCTTTCACGGCATCTTGCGGGCGGTGGTGGCGGTTCATGAAGTAAGCAAATATATCAGTAAATAGGTGTATGATATTAACGTAATTCAGAAGTCACACTGAAAAGTATAATAATGTCGCGCTTTGGGGAATGTTTTATGATGCGTAAAGCTTTGCCAGGGGGCCTTTGTAAAAAACGATTTGCCCTCCTGTTGCTTTTCTTTAACATTCGGTGAACTTCACCAGTGAAGAGGCCCGACTTCTAACGTAATAGTTTTCTGAAAGCGCAAATAAATCTGCAGACGCATCTGATGATGATGATGATTTAATCCCCTTTGAAACGGGGCAGTGACAAATAGTCACTTAGCCTGCTTTATTTTAATCGGGTACGCTATACTTTTTTTTTGTTGTTTTTGTTGTTTTGCATTTTTGTATACATTTCATTAATCTTTTTTTTTTCCTCAAAATCTACCTTGTACCGCTACCTATGACTGCAAGAGATCAAATCGGGTCCTATCAATCTCTTCCTAGTTTTATTTTTCCGCCAACTGAACCCGGGACCATATGAAACCCGATGGCCCCGCCCCCTGGTATGGCGTCGACCCCATATCTCTCCTCCGCGAAGACGCTAACGACGTTTCTCGCTGCGATCCGAACGCGTTCCGCAGTTCACGGTGCCCCCACGCTACCGCTGTCACGGCTAGTTGGGTCTCCTCGGGCGTGACCTCCTGACTTCTTTTGTTCCGCTCCGTCGAGGAGCGCCGACTCATTAGCGCGCGTGGTTTTGCGTCGTGTGCGTGCGCCGAGGCTGTTTGTAGTGCGGTGAAGTGTGTGTACGCGCGTATATACGCCTTTGTTTCCCGCGCACAATGCATCTCCCGACGCCGGCGCGCGTGCGAATCTCCATGTCGCGTTATTCACTCGCTTGTCGAGGCTCAGTGAGCATTTGATGAAGGAGCTGGGAAGGCGCGCGTGGAAAGGATGAGGAGAGGGGAGAGGTGTGTTGTTTGTGAGGCCAAACAGTCGCACGCGAGACGTAGTATACTCGTGAAGCGGAAGTCGGTGCAGTCCAATTTCAACGGGAAAACTGGCGCGAGTTGAAAAATGCCGGTGACTGTGTGCGTGCTTCGTGATGGTCGCCGCAGATGTATGGTCTTTATTGCTGTTGTTGTTGTTTTCTTTTTCATTCAGCAAAGAACGAGTCGTTGTTCTTGTAAACCGTCTTTCTTGCTTCGTTCTAAAGAGAGGGAGCTGTGTCGTGGCCTGAATGCCCACGATGACATCACAAGGTATCTAAATCCCGGGCGTAGTGGACTTGATGGACTTATCTATAGCTATATAGATGAGTGCAATCCGTGAATTCATTGAATCAGTGCGTATATAAAGTCAGCGTGGAACAAGCGAACAGCGGATCGGAATATTCTGCGCATGTTCCGGCGTACACCACCGCCAGTCAGCGTTTAGCATCGAGGTATACGGCTTTTTTTCAAAATTATCGAAGCCATTCAGTTGGTGACGAGGTATGTCGCCGTACTAGCTCTATTGTCGGACTCATACACTTTCCAGGAAACGCTCAAAGCGCGCCGCCGTGACCGAGGATAGACTATAGGACGTGCACGCTCTGGTCTATGCTTGACTAAGATACATGTAGGGAGCAAGTGCGCGGGAGTGCCGAATGCGACGGCCACAAACTAAAAAAGCAAGTGCGTAAGGCGCCGTCGAATGTTCTATATAAGGTCTGGTGGCTCGGAAGCTGAGGAGAGGCAAGGGTTAGGTACTGCTAACTATATGACTTTTGAACGCCGGATGTTGTGAAATGGCCTTTGTATGCGGCGCGACAGCGGGTTCCGTCTCACGTGTGGAGTAGCTTCGAAGCTTTCGTCGAGAACTGTGCATGAAATTAGAGAGAGAAAGGAACTATAGTCATCATGATGAAAATCAGCGAGTAATGTCGTTGCGTGAACGTAGAACTTGAGCTAGTGTTTGTGTATGTGTTGTTAGAGCAAATATATAACGTGTGGACAGCTAGGTGCGAGGTATATTTGCTGAAGCCGCACGCTGCAGCAAGTTTTGCCATATCGACGCGCACACCGGCGATATCGCTAAGATAGCTTCTCTTAATTTTTTTTTTCAAGCAAGTAGGCGCGAAAACATCGCTCGTTTTGTAAGGGCACCAGTTGGCTTGTTCGTTGCATAATGTACAACATACGGAACATACAAATCTAAGAAGTACTCGTATATCCTCGCAGTCACAGAATCTTGGTCGAGCTATTTATAAAGAAACTCAGAATCATCGAACTCTGAAGCAAAAGCAAATACGAAGAGAACAGCCTACAGACGTTTGTCAAGTCTTTCAGCACGCAAGTGTGGGCCGACGCGGGCAGTCCACAATTATTCTCGCGGTCATTCTTAATCATTTAACGCCCAAAACGGCACACTTCCTGTTTTCTTGCAGCACCGCTTTTGTGTAGGAATGGCACTGCATTATTTTTTATTTTTTAGAACCCGAATGAACGCCACGTTGCGACATCAACGACAGGAAACAAATATTCGCTCTCTTTGGCGCGTGCCAGACCTTCGACGCAAGCGGGTAAAAGTGCCAGCAACCGCCATCTCTTCGACTTAATTGTCACCGCGGGCGATTACTTAACGACGTGGGAAAGGCGGAACTGCTTGCTAAAAGTGGCCGTGCGCAACCGTTGCTAAACATAGCTTTCATCTCTGTTGCGCTGCAGACCAATCATATGGTGTATGCATGGTTCTATACAGAGCTGTTTGTTTGAGGGCCCGCCTGGGGCCAATCTATTAGAGTCAGTGCGAAACACTGAAATGCGGGGCACACTCTTGCTGGAATCTTGAACGCTATGTCCGTGAAGAAACTAAATGCATTCGGAGAACTTCGTGCAGGGCTGGTTTATATTTAAACTAAGCAAGACACATTTTTCACGGGAAGATGAAAAAAAATTGAAGAGGTCAGCAGTGGCATACAAAGCCGACGTTTCGGCCAAGAGGCTACTTCTATTGTACTACACCCTCTGACGATACTTAAAGCCACACAAAGCGCGATCATAGCCGGACGAAGTGCATTGCTCTTTATTGCCTCGAATCATGAAAGTAAGTGCGTTGTGTACTGATAATATGTACAAGAGGCAAAAAACATTAAATCACATTCGGCAATTGCAATTGATTACGCATCCCTTCTATGTTGTTTGTTTGTTTGTTTTTCCTTAAACATATACACATCGAAGGAGATCAAGAAAAAAAAATGTGTGGCCAACTAGGCAAATGCCCTGATCCCTCTACATGGGGACAAAATCACTATCAGCTTATGACGAAATAGGTGAATTGTAATTAAAAAAGATCAAATAAATCATATTAACATACGCGTATAATCTGATTCACAGGCACGCTCCACATATATACATAAGGGAAACCCAATTGCAACAAACGCTACAAACGTTATACTTGTCGCACCAGCCATTAATTTATCTTCTATGTGGTAAGTATGCACCAGAATGCTAGAAATGAAGCCACGCCATAATAAAGCAACACGGCAACGAGAAACGTCAACAACAGGGTGATACGAGTAAAATATTACGCACTCTCAGGCAAAGTCTTAATCTCAAACAATGCATAAATCATATACCGTCCTGGAAAACTCTTCATATCTTGACCAACTGAAATATGCGCAGGCATTGGCTTGCACAAAGCAGAAAACTAGAAGTTCCTTCACTTTTTTTTTTTTTCAGAGATTATGGTGCGTTCCAAAGATCGCGTTAACAAAAAGCATCTCTTCTATGTCAATTTGCTCCCATATCAGTTTTGGCGATGCGCGCGATGCACACAACTCCAATATCGCAACATATTCTTAAAGTCCTATATTTTTAAACTGTTTTGTTTTGATCACTGTTTTGATCAGTGCAGAAAAATTTACTATGATCCGCTGTTAGACGTGCAGTTGTTTGTAACATGATGTCGTATATGCTCGACCATAATATCTTGCTGTCACAAACACTTAACACACAGTTACTGCGGTTATTACATCCAAAATAAAGAAGTTGCTGCGCCGATGCGCCTGGTTAATTTTTGAACAATGCGGCAAATACACACACCCGCAAAGATGCCTGAACATTTAGCGCCCTTGATCTAACTTAAATTAAAAGTCTACAGCCTTCAGTATTACTTATGGGGCTCGTTGTAGCTTAACCTAAGCAAGACAAATAGTTCACTTGGCCCATTGACAACAATAGGGCTACAGTAAAGAGCACTTGTGCCTTTCAAGGTCTTTTCGAAAGAAAGAAGAATGTTCGGCTCATACTGAAGATTCGCGCTTGACCGCACTGTTACATCTTTCTTTAAGCACTTCAGGTTGTGTTGGTCGCATGTGTGTAGCTCACATCTGATATTGCTATATGGTGCTATTGGTCTTTTGTAGATATCTGTAAATACTTCAGCCGTTTCTTCTCTGAAACTAAACTTAAGTGCGCGTTTTCAGACTTTTTTGTGCACTTTTACTTGTTTTAAGAACCGTGTGGGTCTCTTACTCTCCATTTACTCCCTTCAGTGCGCGGAACTTCACAAATGTCCGTGATATTTGACGGCCTACAATGCTTTTCCGTTTTCTCGTGTTTTTAGTTTTACTTGCCCTGCGACGAGAAGCATCTGGTGCCGATAAAGGTGTCAACTTCTCCTTTAATTTCATATTATTTGAGACTTTGAAGAGTCTTTGCTGTTAAGTTCACTAAACCGCCATCTTTCTCCCTCTCTCTCTCTTTTTACTCCCGTCTCCCTTCCCAATGCGGAGTAGCAGGTCAGAACTTTGATTCAAGCCGACCTTTAAGCTTTTCAACCATAATATCATATTAATAAAAGGATATTAGCTGTTTCTGTCTACGTTTCGTGATCACCTTGCTGACAGCACTTTAGTGAAGGATTGGGTAGCACGGTCCTAAAGGGTGCATCGAAATACTGATAGCCACTGCTGAAATTGGTTCTTGGAGTTGGGAGTGTCAAGTGCGACTTGTAGCACTTAACACTCCGACATTTAGCGTTAACAGATTCTAGCCAAATAATATGCAGAGCAGCAGCTGGTCAGCTCGAGCGACAACCTCGGGCGTGCCAGTGACATCGAGTGGGTGACGGTCGTCGCATATTGCCGACCTCTCAAAGCGGTGACAGGCAGCGTGCTTCTGCCTCATGAGTCCTCTCGGTGTACTTTGCGGTCTCAGTACTGTGCCTATTGAGAGCGTACTGACGCCGCCTATAATGCAGCGTCAGCACGTACTGCACTTCACCTGATATAATAGTTGAAAGCTGATGTTGGTGAAAAACGCTCAAGGTGCTCCAAGTTTGAGAACCGAGGTATTGCTCGCAATATCTCATCAGTTATGACGACGCTTACTTGCCAATATGTTTTTTTTTTTTTAACTTTCAAGTTCAACGCAACAGTGCGACAACATTTTTCAACATTTTTTCAACATCAAGACAACAATTTTCTAACTAATTTTTTGTGGTTACGTGAAAGCGTTAGTTTAAGCAACATAGGTAATCAAACAGAGCATATAATGATGCTGATCAAGCCTTACCTGAGTGACTTCGGCGATTTCCCCGCGGAGACTGTTGGAACGTCCCTTCACGTGATGACACCCGTGTACGTAGTAACGAAGCACCAAGGTTCTGTAGATCACTTCTCACTGTTTCTCGAAAAATATAATTTGCCTAGAGCGATGCAGCAATGAACTCGATGACGTAGGGGATTCCTTACGATGGAGACTAACGATAAACTTGGGGAATTATTTTACGTAGCGAAGGTTTGGCTTATGGCGCAGATAACGCAGGGCGACGATAATTTCTGGTGATGAATAAATCGGCTTGTCTTTCAACAAATGTTGGACTGTCCTTATCCTTGTTAGAAAGATGCGATATTGTTATCGCACAACTGCCAGGATCGTGGACACAACACAAAAAAAAAGCCGTCAGGTGTTGTCGAAGCAATACTAGTGACCTGCCACCTTGAATGTGTAAGGGTGAACTTTGTTCTGAATTATCAGATGATAAAATATGTTAGTGCTGGAAAAAAGTGGAGTTGTTTAAGCCTTGTTTAAATGGAGCAGCACCGCTTATTCGTCACAGGTCCGGCGGGTGTTGTTTGCAAAAATGGAAAGGCGTTGTTCAGGGAAAACTGAATAAGTGCGCTGTAAGCGAATCACTCTCAAATCTACCCGTTAGCACGCAACTAAGCATGGGCTAGAGAGAGCGTTCTTCCGTAGCGCGCCATGCGTGACGTAAATAGCGAAACACCCATCATTCAGTTCTCACGCACTTCCACACACAAACTGCGCACATCCACAGTTACGTCATTCCGTCTCAAACCGATTAGTCCAACGAACGAAAGCCCTAAAACGTGGAAGTCACAAACACGACGTCTCGTCAGTGTCGAACAGAGTTTCGCTGCTGTTCGCCAATACTGCAGGTGCGCTACTCACAATCCAGCGTCGCCGAGTTGCCGCCGAGCTCTCGTATCCTCTCGGATTATAAGGTTAGGATCAGCTCGCCAGACTTCTAAATTGTCGACGGTTCTACTGATCTGGGCAGTAGGCGATCAGCGTAGTGTTCGGTGACTTCGGTTACACGCTCGGTGTAACACCTGTGACTGGCCCCGCCTCGCAGCTGGCACCGATGGTGTCGCAGCGTTGCCGAACTCCAGTAGGTATCCTCCGAAGATGTCCCGATGGAGATGTCCCACAGAGATGGCGAAGAGAACGCCCGAATTCGGCCAAGGTTCTCCAGCGTCTGGGACGAAGAGCTCGAGTAGGGACGGTCACTGTGTCATGTACCGGTGGACATCGACGAACGACGACGAGGGAGCACCCGGGAAGAATAACTGCCGCGGCCGCCGGCTCATCAGACGTCGCGCGCTTGCCTCGAGCGCCGCATGGCTGTTTGCAGCGCTGGGAGAGAAGACGTGCGCGGATGGGCGAGGAGGGCACGACGCTACACACCTGGCGGCGGCCAAGAAGAAGAGCCGAGCGCCAACTGAGGAGTCGACGCCGAAGGAGCCGGTCCGCGGCGTAGCTTGCGTTTCCCTTGGGCAGCGCGAGCGGTGGTGCCCGGCGCTTCCTGGCGCGACCGGCCAAGAGGCGGCGCCAGCGCCAAGAGGCACGTGTGGCCGCCGGCTTTAGTAGAGCGCTTGCTTGGCAGGGCAGCGCGTTTGAGGAATGGGCTCTCCCGTGGGCAGGACGATAGCGCACCTACAGGACGATAGCGCACCTGAGATGCAGGTGCAACGAGCGATGGAACGGTAGACGATAGACGTGAGGTTCAGAGAGAGAGAAGTCATAAGGGAAAGGCAGGGAGGTTAACCAGGCTGAGCCCGGTAGGCTACCCTGCACTGGCGAAGGGGGAAAGGGGATTGAAAGAGGAGAAGGAAGAGAGAAGTTCACACCCTGCACAGTTGCACATTCAAGCGTTCATAGCTGGATTAGTCACAGGCGGTCACACAGGCCGGTACACCTCAAAAAACGCAGCAGCGCCTTTGTTCAGAGATATAAAGACAGCAGTAGGGATTAAAGAGCAAGCGCTGGAAGATGATGTCGTAGTTGAGAATAAGAAGTGGTGTTGACGAGTCAAGTAGTCATACGTTGAACAGATGTGCGCTCTATTCGAGGAACAGGATGGGTGCCGAGGGTGAGGGAAACGCATTCTAGTGTGGCAAGGATTAGCTGCAGTACTGACAGTACAAGACATGCTCACTTAGGATAGGCTCGTCTAACTTAGATGATGATGATTTATTGGCATCCCCTTTGAAATGGGGCGGTGGAAAATAGTCACCTACTTTGCTATGGTGACAAATAGTCACCTGGGACGGGGTAATTGGAGAACTCTGACGGAGGCCTTCGACGTGCATGTGGTTGACGATCGTGATGACCACGTATAAACGAAACATGAATCAGTTATCAACATGGGGAAGCGCACAGCTTAATGGAAGTTAGAAAGTGCAACCGTAGAACCATATACCAAACTAGATTAAGCTTTGGTCTTCGTTTCCTTCGCGTTTATCCAAAGCAAAAAAAAATGAAGGAAAAAAAAAGAAGGGAGATGATGGAGTGCTAAAAAATAGATTTAGGTTCACATTAAAGAACACAAAGCGGTCAAAATTAATCCGGAGCATCCAGCGACAGCGTTTCTTTGTTTGCTTATTGTTTGTCTCGGAACGTCCACCCCGTCACTTAATCAGACAGTCAATCTATCAATCACTTACCGTGTATGGTCCATGCATACACATTTCTCAGACCATGCACGCAACGTTCTCTTGCCAACTGCACATAGGCTGCGAGGAAGTTCTGTTCAGTTTCGTGTGCTGAATACCCATGTGGGCAGCTGTTATACGCACCTTGTTTGTGGCACTTGCAGATCGAGCCGGCTGTGCAAACTATGCCCCCCTCAGCACGACGAGGCCGGAGCACAGAAAGGCACGCGATGAAAACAGCGGCACTAAATAAAAGCTGTGTCGACATTAAGCGAGCCAAACCGAGCCAATTCTGGAGCCGGTACACTCGGATGAGTCAGAGGGCCGACTTTGAAAAACAGTGCCCGACGCACGTCAAGTTATTTGCACCCACACTGATGCGCGTGCACATAAATCTGGCGCTAGCATTTACGAGCGCCGGCGATACAGCGCTTCGTCCATTATGGAAGTGGTGATATTGCTCTACAAATTTTGACCCCAGGTGGTCAAAATTAATCCGGAACCCTCCACTATGGCCTGCCTCATAATCATAATCAGATTTCTATCCCCCTTTCTCTGATTTTCTGGTTTCTCATACTAACGTAGTCAGTGAAAGGAAAAATTGACATCCATCCGAAATGTAGCACGAAGCTAGAAAGGAAAGCCACGCGGGTTTCTCAGAAACAAAGCTTCACAGTTGAAGAAAAAATTCTTCCTTGTCCGGGATTCGAACCCCGGACCAACGCCTTTCCGGGACGGTCGCTCTACCATCTGAGATAACCAGGAGGCTAGCAGATCGCAGCGCGAGAGCAAATTCTCAGGAACCCGTGTGGGTTTCCTTCGTATTCCTTCGTGCTACATACGAGTGGATGTCAACTTTTCCTTTCATGAACCTTCATCCACCTTGCGGAATTCCGCAGAATTAATTTGCTAACGTAGTCAGTCATCGCAATTTCGTTGTTTGCCAATAGTTGTCCTCATTTTGCCGCCTTAATTTCTAACATCCTACGGTTTCCAAAACATTACAAAGAAAGAACAGATTAAAAAATATATTTTTAATGTACTCGTGGTGAGCTTTACTGCCCAATTATCATCAATATTTAGCGACATGCATGCTTAGAAGTGTCGGCACTTATTTATATCTTTAGACTGGAATTTGTATGGTAGAACCTAATTTATTTTATACATACTGCCAGACCCAATGGGTATTGATCCATGAAGGACACAAGCACAACGAAAATAGTTACAAGAAAAGTGAGTTAGTGCAAAAGGAATCAATTTTATCCAATATTCTTGTACCTAATTCGAAGCGAAAAGCATATGGCAACACATTAGTAAAAATGTAGGAAACAGTACTTCACACCTTAATGAAAAGGTTAGGCAAAAGTGCACGTGCAAGGACGGACTTATGGTTAGTATTTGATGGGCGCTTAAGTTGTTTTCAAGTAATAATAAGAAATTATTTAAATTGCTTCAACTAGTTATAAATGTAGGCAAGCCATTTCATCGCCTATAGAAAGAATGAGTATTTAAAACAATTATTTAACAATTAATTAGCTCTGAGCATAACGTGATGAACATAGCCCGCAGCACAACTCAACTACCAAGAAAAATAAAAGAAGCCGCAGTAACGCTTTCTCGCCAAAGCAACGGCAAATTATTTTTGATGCGAAAGCATCAAATCGCCCATTGAGCGAAAAAGCCGGTGTTTGTAGCTGCAAAACGGCACCTAAATTCCCATTGGCTATGACGCCACATCACGTGCACGCCTCGACGGAGCAGAGCGGGCGAAAGGGAACACCTGCTGGGTCGCTGGCGCGCCAGGTGCTGCGTGAGGGGAGAGGGCATCACTGCGACGCCACGTCACCCTCGCTGTCCCTCTCGGAAGCCTGCGTTATCCGCGCGTTCCTTGTCCGCGCAAGCTCTCGCCTGCGTTCTAACTTCTCCTCGGTAATCGCTATAAAGAAATTATTTAGATAAAAGGAAACAGAATAAATTCGAAAGAAAAAATAAACGTTGTCGGTAGTGCATTTTCAACCTTTGATCCCACGCTCAGAAGCCGATGTTTCTTACCCACTCGGCTAAGCCAGCGCCTCCTAGATAGCAGGCCTGTGCACTCTGCTTTATAGCATCATACTACTTGGGCCGAAATATGCATAGCTAAGCCCGGCGTGACGAAAGCGATGATGTCAAAATCATCGCGGCTTACTCGGGAGTGTCCCCATTAGATTCTATGGCAGCCGGACAAGGTAGCATGACGTCAAGGATCGAAATGCACCGGCCTTGTGCTGTCTAGGAAGCGTTGGCCAAGCGTTTCAACGCGTTCGCTTGCCCGCGAGGAGCTCATCACTCGAAGGACCACTCAGCGGCGTTCAATTGGACATTGATGCTTTCGCATTCGCAACTCATAAGAAGTACTTAGGTGTCTTCGGATGTTTTGTTCTTTTCTTTTTCTTTTAACTTATGTGTTTCATGTAGTGCACGTAGGCCATTTGGTAACCCCGCCGGTAAATCACTATATGCGCCCGAGCCTACCCACCATTTCCGCTGTGGTTAATCGACTGTGGAGCGAGATTTTCTTTGAATAATTTTAGCGTGAATTCCTGTACGCTCATTATATCGTATCAGGTCCTTTGTGTTTCACGTTCCTTTCTCGATTAAATGAGTCGATTGACTCGGCAAGACGGAACGTATCGGACCAAGCAGTGGCGTAGCCAGGACTTAGTTTCGGAGGGTGTTCACCTCCCCCTACGTGGTTTATTTCTCATTGTTCTAGGAGGAATGAATAAAGCCTTGGCAGTGTTCGGACACTGAAACTCAACCCTGGCTACGTCACTGTGACTAAAGCTACTTAACTTCTTCCATATCTGAGTGGTGCCGGATGACACTCTCAACGCTGCGCATTCAAAAACATCTGTGAATTTCCTTGGGATCGTTCGAGCCATCTCTAGGGTGTCATTGCTTTCTTTAGCTGACCTCAGCGAACAAGGAAGTGCAACAGAATGGCAAGCCGGTCGATTTGGAACACGTCCATTGAGACAGCGCGCAAGGAATAAGACACAAAGAAGAGGAAGACATGAAGAACTCTGACTGAGAACAGCAGGTTCATTGGAACATTTCTATTATCAGTATACATTCTAGCGTACAACGTCAGTATACATTTCGCGTTAGTTTTTAATTAACTGTGTATTGTCAGACAGCGCTCGTCTTGTCTTCATTTTCTTTGTGTCTTGTTGCTTGTGCGCTGCTTCGGGGAACAATGAAGGACAGAGGAATGCAGCGGTATCCCCATTTTCAGGACGTAACCGCAGTTCCGAATACCGGAGAAAAGCATTCTACCTGGAATACTTGCCAAAAGAAAGAAAGGTACACAGTTTAAGTTTATACGAGTACAATGTTCATGCTGTATACCCTTGCCCTCAGTCACTTCCGCATTGAAGGTGCAGGACGGCCGAAAAAAAAAAAAGAGATCTATTACAGTTGAGGAGACCCGTATATACAATATAAGCGTAATCGCCAAGACAGATTGTCTTGTTGTGTAAGTGGGCGCCACTTACACGGAAGCCCCGGGCGAGCTCTGAAACAAGAGACAATGGCGGGTATACTGTCCACCCGCTTTTATCCATCTCGCAGTTCAAGTTTCAACCGCGACGCTCCGTGACGCTCGGCTGTAATACATACTACAAAACTAAGAAGTACAACACACAGAAAAGGAAGCAAGAAGATCCGCTCGTACGGTCTTAAGATAGAAATAAGCTACTCCCTTCCGTAGTGACCGTAGCGGAACAATTTTGGAGCGGGACAAAGGTCACAGCGAAGTGCGCACGATGGCGTCCTGGAGGAGGTCTGACACTAAAGAAAGAAAGAAAGAAAGAAAGAAAGAAAGAAAGAAAGAAAGAAAGAAAGAAAGAAAGAAAGAAAGAAAGAAAGAAAGAAAGAAAGAAAGAAAGAAAGACGGCTCCGTGGAACCTGGTCGAGGTGTTTCGGATATTTGAAAAATGCTTTCTATCTGCACTATTTGTGAGGAAGAAAAACTTACGCAGGTCCAGCGCACATGTTGGAATGTATGCGAAGTGGAGCTTCATGTAAAGCGTTTAATTAAACATTTTGCTACTAACGGTGATGCGTCGTGTTTGATTCATGTTGTTTACTCTCACCCAATGCAACGTGTAATCTCATCGAATGTTTCCGTTTATCCACCACTGAAGTCACTATTTTATTGTCATACAATTTTTATGTTTATGCGTTGCATCGTTCACAAGCTATGCCGAATTGCAAGCTCCAAGTCAGGTGGATTAACACTGTGGACGAAGGCGATGTATGACGCTTGTTTAGGGAAGAATCGTGATGACAGCTGCATGCGCGGATAAGTAGGACACGTATCAAGCAACATTTAGGGATTCTGTACCTCTTGTGTCACAGTGGGGCATACCCACTCTGGAGGATTGACCAAGAACGGGCATACCCCCAGTGGCACAGACCGAATGGCTAAATCAAAGAAAGTAAATAAAGGAATCTGTTAAACATAACTGACCATTCCATTAACGTATTAGTGTGTTTTAGAGATGCCTGTGAGCCGACGGTTTATACTCAGTTCTTATGTAAAAAGTTCTTTTTTTTACGCATACTTGGCCAGCACACAAAGTTTATATAAGCCACTTCGCGGGTACTTTCGTAGTAGGCTTTGTATATATGTCCGCGAATATATTTGCCGAGATTTCAACTGACCCAGCTGAAAGGCAGCCACGCGGAACCCGAACAACTATGCGGAGAAAGCTTCCTTTTAAAAATAAGCGCAGTTACCGCAATAGTGTGCCTTTATAAAGAGGAAAACAATGCGGCATGTGTGAGGAGCACCTAATGTTTTCCGGAAGGCCACACTTTTGCGTCTGTTGTCTACCGAAGACGCAGCAATACTTAGGGAAACCCAGGTAGTCTAAACTAATCTTCAGCGCTCCACCACGGCGTCTCCAGCAGCCCCCCTGTGGATTGCCTTAAAACCTAAAGAAATATGATATTTAGTTTGAAGATTATTTGCCGATTAGTTACATGAGGATGGTCGAGGAAAAAGCCGCATAATAAGCTTGATGAGCCGATTGTCTCTTGTCTTCTTACTTGGCACTAGTCGCATAAGGAATGTTGCTAAAGCCACAGCCCCCTACTGAAGCCAACGGTTCAACAATGGGACTTGTATTCGTCGAGGCAGCAACAGTTGCTGCCCTAACGAAGACAAATCCTTGTCGAACGTTGACTTTAGTAACATTACTTGTTCTACCACTGTTAATCACTTCAAGCCTCCATCTTTCTGTGAACCGCCCTCTTGTTTTAGATGACACCAGTGGATAACATAACCGAATAACGACATAAAATCGCAGCAATAATTGCTTAGGAACATTCCGCATCACACACAAACAAGAAAAAAAGTGAAAGCAATGTACTATTGACCAAAAAATTTTACGGACCACGGGATCTTAGAAAATGCGAAATATTCGAGCAGCCTTTAAAAGTAGCCAGTAAAACCGTACATCACAATGTTGTTCGCATATACCAGTAGAGGCTGAAAATGCGCATACCAGGCTGCGTTTTGAGGCTGCGGAGATATTCAGCTTTTTTGTCAGATCCCTTGGTCCGTAAACTTTTTTTTTTTGTCGATAGTACATTAACGATGGCAGTTGACTGTTGTGGCAGAAACACAATTTTGAACTTCGGTGGTCATTTGTTTCACAGCAGAGCGGAATCCGGATGGAGCACGGTACCAGTCCAAATATGGACAGACACGGTGACAGGAACACATTCCTCACTATGTTCCTTACTCCGTTCCTCATTCTGTTCATCTTACTGTATCCCTCTCACGGTAAGAGTTCCTTTCACTAAGAAAGGAACCCATTGTTCCACTGCCCTGTGCCCCACTATGTTCCTATAAATGTGCCCATCTCGCTGTCTTCCTCTCAGTCTTATTTTCGCTGAGAGGAACACGTTCCTCCATCACCGTGTTGCTCACTCTGTTCCTACCAATCTGTCCCTCTCAGAGTGTTCTTCTCACTTTGACAAGAGCACATTCTTCCATCATGTTCATATGAGTGTGTCCCTCTCACAGTTTTTCTTTCAGTGTTCCTTTCACTGTGTTCCTTTAAAACATTCCTTCGTCACCGTGTTGTTCGCTCTGTTCCTATCATTGTGTCCCTCTCAAAGTGTTCCTCTCACTTTGACAAGAGCACATTCTTCCATTACCGTGTGCCTCACTCTGTTCATATCAGTGTGTCCCTCTCACAGTGTTCCTCTCACTGTGTTCATTCAAGTCTGCGCTCCACATTACCTTCTTCCGAAAGCATCTAAACTAGGTGCGCTTCAGAGCGTCCGTTTGGGCGACAATGAAGCGAAGAGGCAGCCGGTGGAAGCGTCGCAATGCGAGGCAGGGCACGTCGCGAAACGCACCGGACAGGAACCGAGTTAGGTTGAACCGTCGCCGGGGCAACAGGCAGAACTCGGATCCTGTGCCACTGGGTCGGTCGCCAGTGTCGAGTGCACCGCGTCATGATGGAACCCTTCTCGCGGTGCTTGGAACGGCGACTCCCGCTGCTCGTGCCCTGCGCTTCCGTTGTGTGCCTCCTGTTCCTCCAAGGATGTCTTCTGGTCTCAGCCCAAGACATCATCGGTGCGTCTCTTCTTGCACTTGCCGCGTCACCCACATTGCCTCTGAGCGTGGTTATTGCAAGTTGAGTAAAAGCGCGTGGATGTTTGTGCATGGAAACGTGGAGAGTTCTGACCTACTGCTCTGCTTTGAGGAGGAAAAAAAGTGGAACGAAGGTTGCGTCAAAGCAGAGTGAACGCGGAGAGTGCATTGCACGAATATACCAGCTGATCTTTTTTTTTTTTTTTAGTGGATACGTATACTTATTAATGATTGCCCGTGGCGGATAGGGCAGTTTTGTGGCATCAGCTGGATTACACTTGCAGAGGCGAACATTATCTCCACTATAAATCGTAATGCGGGGTTAGGTAATGAACAAAGTTTAACTAACGAACTTTGTAGTTATTCATTTTATGTCACGCATCCCAGGTGCAGAATTGAAGTCAAGTAGTAATGAAGTCATATTTAGCGGATATAACCTGCGTAGCACAGCTTCCAGAAATACTTCCTCAGAAATCTGTGGCGACATGGATTGATGTCCCAGTTATCACTCATCAGCACCGTGGGAAAATATCTCACCTGACGCTGTGTCTGAGAGGCTACGGCGTTATTCTGTCGAGCACGAAGCCATGGGTTCTATTCTCAGCCGTACCGGATGCATTCCGCTGGGGTTGGAAACCAAGAACGCTCGTGTGCTGAGCTCTGGGTTCCCATGGAACCCTAAGTGGTCAAAATTAATCCAGAGCCTTTTATCTCCCCCTTGCGCTTGTTTGCATGGTACGTTAAATCCCAACAAACAGTCATCATCACCTATTCTGTTTGATGTCGATGTCCTTGTAAGGGATTTCAAGCCATGGACCCGTACGTGGCGTACGGCGTGGACAACCTACATTGTACCCGACCAGGGGTTTTGATGTGAGCTTGTGTCTGCCGTGTTTGCCCAATGTGCCCCTCTTGTGTCCCTGTGGTTCTGGCGCTATGACATGCCTTGGCATTGTACCCACTTGACCTTCACTACAGTGCAAGGTAGCGTATTGGAAGGTGAACTGTACATCTTATCATCAGAAGCGGTACGAAACTATTAATGGTGCCAAGTGGCGACCAAACCTTTAGAGGTGAGAAGTCTCCTTTGATCAGACAAGCCTGTAATAATGAACGTTTATCACTCATGACGCACCTTCATGACAAAAGTGTTAAGCCTAGTTTATTTTTCTCTTATGACACGTGCAGCGTTCATGCCGGCCTACTGAAGCGAACTGTATGAAGCGGGAAGGCGATGGAAACGAAATGTTTAGCAGGTTGCCTCTAGGGTCTACTTTTGGGAGCGGATAAATGGTGAACAATGAGTCATGTCGTGCATGCATGGTACAAAAAGTTGTTCTCCGAAGGGAACGAAAGTTCTCTTCAGAAGTTCTCCGACTGTGCGGCAGGACGCAGTCGTCGCTGAACCGCCGCGGAAAATAAATAAAAAAAAAAGATACGACTTCCCGAAAAGCTTAATTACGCCACAGATCTAAATACTTAAAGACTCCCACCTGAACTGCTTGTAGCAGATATCTTCCTTGGCAGCCATTATTGAGCCTTCATTCCTGTAGATGTTCGCTTATGTTGTTTGTCTTGCTGCCCCAATCTTGACGAAATTCGTTGTTCGTGAAAGGCACACGGGTATATTGGTAACGTTGCTCGTAATGGCAGTTCTCAGAAGCTTCTATCAGAGTCGCTTATTCTTTACCGCATTTGAGAGGCTTGCCAACGCAGGGGACACCATTCTTTACGTAGCCCTCAGTGAGAAAAAAAAAAGAGAAATCCGGGATGTTACGAGCCAAACCCCGATCTGATTATGATGCGCGCATGTGTGCGAACTCAGTGTGGTGCGACTGGCCTTCGCCTTATAAATCTATATGTTCGTGTGTGTATAGGACAGTTTGCTGTGGATTTTGGCCCTATCGGACGTTGTTGCTTTTCTTACGACATATACTATATTCACGTTTACATTGTTGTTTCTGCTATACGAAAAGGAGTAGCCGTCAACATTGTAAGATCACTACATCTGTTTCTTTTATTTTCATTTCAATAAGAAAAAGAAGAGGCACGCCCTTAGTAGGGAATTCCGGATTAACTTTCAACACATGGGATTCATTATCCAATGCACAATACACGGACGTTCTTTGCATTCCGCCCTTATCGCTAATGCGCCTGCCGTGGCTGGAATCAAATCCCTGACATCGCGCTCAGCATCGCAACAGCAGAGCCACTAAGCTACCGCGACGAGTAGCGCTCAGTGAGCTGTTCAGAATGTTTGATTTATTTATTTATGATCAAATTGACAGAAGGACCACACTTTGGTTGGGCTGTAGTGGGAACCGCGGGGTGGCTACGTGTCAACTTTGACCACATGGGGTTCTTGGGCGCGTACGTTAATCTTAGCGCACAAGTGGTTCCGCGTTCCTACTCTATTTGACTGCAGCCACCGGATTCGTTAGTCGAACCCGAGGATTCGTTCTCCGTAGCAGTAAGTTACGACCACCGAGCCACCACAACTGGTTTAGGAAATGTATGACGTCAGCCGTGACGCACAAGCGAGGCGTGTGCAGATTGTCAGTAACGCGGATAGAAAACAAGAATCGCTTCTATTATAAAACGAGAATAAAGACCTGCTTTAATTCCTTTCTTTTTTTTCTGTAATGAATTGAATGCCTAAGAAGATGCCTCCGAATGAAGTCCCACTATTAGTCGTCGCCCTGGCGCCAACGTATTCAAATGCAATCGTTCGTGCATGGCAGAAGAGA
The DNA here is from genome assembly GCF_013339745.2 of Dermacentor silvarum. Classification (NCBI taxonomy): domain Eukaryota; kingdom Metazoa; phylum Arthropoda; class Arachnida; order Ixodida; family Ixodidae; genus Dermacentor; species Dermacentor silvarum. Next base: position 28,644,863 of record NC_051161.1, on the reverse strand, counting down.
AATGTCTCGGAAGCCAGTTCGAAGGATATGGAACCATACCTTTCGTAACCTTGAATCGGAGCGTGGCGCGGAGGTTGGATAATGAACGAAAGATATGCTTTGAGTTGCTTACTTAAACATTCAAAGAGACGAAAAGCCGTTGAATTTGCAATATAAAGTGGCCCCTTGGGTTTTATTTCGATAAGTAGTTGTTTTATTTAGTGCTTTCGTCTTTGCCTATGCCTAATCTCTCGCTCAGCAAGCTAGCCATATTTGCTATGGCAAACAAAATAAAAGGATCGTTTTAGCTCTTCACCATGCATTGCGCGTCGCAGAAATCTGCACGTCGTAATAGCTGCCATAAGTTAAAGCTTTCAGAACACACTTTTGGCTAAAGAATGAACACTAATTAGCTCCCCGTTAGCATACTATTGGTTAAAACCTTTTGCATTTACCTTTACGTTTAATTTGTCGACCATTTATGCAAATTACATGCAGCTTACGTAGCTATCCTTTGTGTTGTCGCTTCGCATGATTGGTATCCGAGCGCGAACACACTACATCCACACGAAATCAATTAACGGCTAAATGTCTCACTAACGTTGCTTGTAAGTTATACAAAACTGGGAAACGCTTAATCGATGGCACGCTTTTCCTATTTTTTTGCCGAAGGGACATCGCCTTCCGATAATGGTTCGTTTGTTTATTTACTAAGGTATAGTAGCTTGAATTTTACTGCACCGAAATTTGTGGCAGTTTATCACTAGTGCCCCCGCTGCTTGACTCAACCTTTGCATAAGGTCATGCGCAATTGCCACGGTGGTCGACCTTTATGAGAAGTAACTAACACTTGCTTCTCCTCTCTGCCGTATCTTTAAGGCGTTTGGGAACGTGTGCTTGAGACGCTCCAGATCGCCTAGCCGATTCCTAAAAATTGGAGGACACTTAAGCTTCGCCTTTAAGAGTAGAACGCGATAGCGTTATCGGGACCCGTTCGCATCGCATCGTTCGCATACGGCAAGTAGGCTTCACTCACTGCAACACTTAACGTGGGAAAGCCAGCTTACAAAGACCAAGCTTACACCGATCCCCTTAAAGTTGGTTTCACCTTTTAAACTGAAACGCATTGCTGGAAAGACGTTTTTCCAGGGGCAATATAAGTGGTCTTATATTAAAATGTGAAGGGTCCTAGCACCTTTTTTTTATTATTTTATGTATTGTTTGCTATTGCCCCGACGCCCGCAGGTCTGGTAGAAATGCTGGAAAAGGGGTTTGTGTTTGAGTTTCCTCGTAGCAGAATTAGGTTTTCTCATACATTCAAATTACAATCCGACGCCGATTGGTAAACAGTCCGACGGCGAATCCGACGCCGAATGGTAAAGTCGTACTTTACCATTTTTCTGACGGATTTCACTGTGAGAAATTCAATTTTTGTTCACCAAAACCTTGCACCACGTGGAGGGCCTGCAGGGTTGATGTAGTTGAATGATTTTCTCCGCTACCCGCGATCACACGCCGGTTGCCGACGCCGGATTTTCTGCGACACGGGGCCCTAAACGCTATCGCGTTAATATCGTGCCAGAATTGTTCTCTTGTACGGGGGTCACAGTTCGCTTCCGGGAAAATAATTAACGAAAGCGCCGCGCGTGTCTCGTGTGATTTTCTACCTTCCGCATGTCTCCTCACGTAGTGGCCTGTTCTACGCACTTTCCATTGCTCCCACCAGGCTCGTATTCATTCTTAATTGCAACTTGTAAACACACACGTCCTAGAGAACATCAGTGGTAAATATGGAAGCGTCACTACTTTTTTTACAGTAGTAAAATATTAGAGACAGTGCAATTATAAACTGGGCCGACCCCGGAGACGGCGTCATAACAAAGTGGGCCGATCCCGCAGGCAGACTAATAAGTGGTTGTATGGTGGAGGGTCTTCATGTCTTGCCGTGTAGGCGTGCACTTAATCGTTATTCTGCAAAATGTTGTGCAGATGATGAACAGTTCTATAGCATTTCATTGACCGCTTCACAAAAGCTGGCTTCACGTAGCTTCCATAATGTGCGTCTGGTCTGCGTATTTTTTCTAATATGCCTCTAGTTGGTCGGGATATTTCGTGTCCGCGTGCGCGGTGCTATCGCAAAAATGTGGGCCAATCCCGGAGACAGCGCAAAGAAGCGAGAAGCGCACAGTGTGCTGCTTCTCCAAGAGGCATCACATGACGTCATCAGGTGACATCATCACTTGACGAAGACGCGTGACGTCACGTTTGACGTGATGACGTCATCATATCACGTCATCAGGCGATATCGTCACGTGACGGTGCCGTTATTCTCGTACATTCGAATTACAATCCGAAGCTATCATGTCGGCTGCCTGTATGTAAGTCGTACTTTACGAATTTTCTGACGCAATTTACTTTGAGAAATCCAATTAGTTCAGTAACGCACTTGCGCTTGGCGGAGGGCCTATAGGACAATCAGGATGTATGCTGCACTTCCGCACGCATGCGTGAGCGCGTGATATACGTCGCTTGTGGTGGTGGTGCTTGTCTAACGTCAGCAACAGCTTCGCTGTGCATCCACATTTCACAGGATGGAATGGAGGCCGATTTTTTTTCTTGTTTTCTATTCGCAAAGCACATTTACACATTCGCCTGTGTACATTTGGTGATCGGCGCTTTTTTATTGTATTTTTTTATATTATTCCAAGCACTGAACGAGCCCTCCGCTGAGCAGGCTTAATCGATCCACCGGAGCCACCAAGCTGCGCGGTGCCCTTCAGGTGGCGCGACCTTGACGGGAGCTGCGTCGCAACCCGCGTTCTGCCTGCGTGTGTGCTCGCAGCGTGGTCATGCCGGTCATGCTCGGAAGACCGTCGCGGCCATGCTTCAGTCGGCACGCACGATGCGCCGACTGCCAAGCAGCCCACCGCCGCTTTGCCCCACCTGATTGCCACGCACGCGGAGGGACACAATCTCGGAGATTATAGTCTCTTTATTCCGGCCTTCTTTTTTTTATTTATTTACACGCACTGCGAGCCATAACTCTGGCCCAAGCAGGAGGGGGACTATATACAACACAAGAGCAGGTTTGTCTACGAACATGCCAACAGAACATATTAATAGAGCTTCTTAATCCAAACAGGTAAACATATTAAATCCGCGTCGCGAAAGCATCAAAGTAATATACATTGAAAACAAATAAATACATCAGCATTCCCAAACAAGTCGAACATAACAAGCAGCAGCAGTATTGTACAGTAAAGAGGACTACAAAAAAAAAAGTTTTTTTTTCTATTTCCCTGATAAAATTATCTTAATCGAACACTTCAATTGGCAACAAATTCCAATCAGCAACAGTTCTGGGGAAAAAAACTATGCTTAAATCCTTCAGTGCGGGCAAATATTGGAGCTAGTAAGCGTGGGTGAAATCGCCTTGTTTTCGTTCTAGCGGCTGGCTTAACACAATCAGGCAAATTAACATTTACCTTTCTTGAAATAATTTTGTGCAAAAAGGCTAGGCGAGCAACTTTTCGACGGGACTCCAATGTTGAAATATTATGTTGTTGCATGAGTGAAGATGGCGAATCATACCTTTTATACTTTCCAAAAATGAATCTTATTGCTTTCCTTTGAATTCTTTTCAATTTTGCCACATCTTTTTAGTGTGAGGATCCCAAATGACCGCCGCGTATTCGACCTTCGACCTAACGCAACCATTATAAGCTAGCAATTTTGTACTTAAAGGAGCATATTTTAGTTTTCTCTTCAGAGTCCAAAGTTGCCTGAGCGCAGATGTACAAATGCTTGAAATGGGACTAGACCATGTACGTTTATCGGTTAGAATGACACCCAGATATTTGTTGTTGTTAACTTGACAGACTGAACTATTACGAAGACTATATTAAAATGTAGTAGGTGACTTCTTTCTTGGTATACGTAAGAGTACTGTTTTCTCCATGCTTAGCTGCATGTTATTTCCTCCGGTAGCCCAATCGCCATTTGTGCTTCCCATGCCTTCGTGTAGTTCCTCGCAGTTGCTGGCCGGAGTCGATCCGTGTTCGGCAATAAGTAAAGGTATATCCGCAGCGGAAAAAGATTAGCACAAGTGACCGATCATACGATCAGATAAATTGCGGCACACGACGCTGCAGCTGTTCACGGGAACAACAGCGCCGCATACCACAATTTCTCTGCTCCGGTCATCGGCCACTTGTGCTAATCTTTTTTCGCTGCAGCTGTACATCCGGAGCGCAGAAATACAGCGTTAGAGAATGCGAAAATGGGAGAAAAGAGATTAAGAGTGTGAAGACCAGGGTTCCCGTACTCAGCCACGTCCCTCAAGAATGACTTCGAGATCGCGCAGAACAACCGAGGTTTATACTGCCTCTACCGGCGAGATTAGCATCGTTTGTGGTGTCTTAGGCAAGCACTATACGCAAGAGAAGAGGACGGACAATGGCGCGGCTCACAACTGAAAGGCATTAATAAAACCACACTAATACGCATTTCCGTAAATCCCTCACCCAGGTCACGTATGCGCGAAAAGCCAGATAAAGAATGACAGAGGTTCCGACGGCAACGCTATTCACGTGCCTTTCGAACTGTCTATCTACTTGGATAGACCGGGCTACTGAAGAGCAGCTCCGAGTCCAAGGCACCACGACGAATCTAGACCAACTAGCCTAAATATCCGTTCTTGCAACTAGTCTAGTTCAACCCAACTAGACGCTACGGGAGCGCGCTTCACAGCTCGTACCATGCATCGCTACGGTAATTCCTCCAGCAGCCACCGCGAGGCGCCCTTGAAGAGAAAGAAGATTTACATTTCAAATCATGCAGTCTAGGTGACTGTGTGTCACCGCTCTGTTCAAAGGGGATGCCAATAAATCATGATCATCATTATCGAGAGAAAGCGAGAGAGAGAGAGATTGATAGGAGCGGATTGACTGAAAGAGATTGATATGACCGGATCCATTACAGGCATAGGTACAAGTTAGATCTAGAAGTTTTTCGAAAGATAAAATAAATAAGATGTAGGCAAAATGCTACATTGAAAAGCATGTATATTGTCACGTGCTACAGAAGGCCTTTATAAGAAGAAGTACTGCACCGGCAGAGACGTGCACTACCCAAGAAGATGGCCGACCCAAAAACAACTTCTTTTATCCTTGCCTGAATACTGGCTCGCGCCGCACCTCGTGACCTGGTGGCATTTCTGTAGGCCTTCTGTAGCACGTGAAAATATATATAGCGTATGCCTGATTAGCTCAAACAGGCTAGAGGAATATTTGTCACCGCCCCGTTTCAAAGGGGATGCCAGTAAATCATTACTATCATCATCGTCGTCGAAAGCGGTTAGAATTCAAGCACAAACAAGAGAAGGTTGGGGGAGGCGGGGAGGGGGGGGGGGGCGAATTTTATTCACTGTCTGCAGAAAGACTTCTCTTTGGTCTCGAATAAAAATAAAACGTGAAACAACTAGCCGCAAGACAAATGAACGAGCCCAAGCCCACCGCCTTTGACGGTATGGAATAAGTTCGTTCTGCTAGTTCGCTCCCAGCTGGATGCCTACATTGTCGCTGTGCATCGTATGAATGCTGGAACGCGATGTGCACAATATGTTCATTACGTACCAGATTTTGGATACTATAGGAGTACATTGCAAATAGATTCTCGCGAGAACATTGATAACTCTCTTCCTTGCCACCCATCTGCTTTTTTCATTCATCGTCAAGATTGCTTCCGCCTAGTGGGCTTCATTACAATCGCACTTTTTTACCCCTATTGTAAGCCGCAATTGCAGGTATACTTCTACCGCACCAACGTCGACTAGCTCTTTAAGACGATTTCCGCGTGTGTCACACTGCATAGCACAGGTGTGCAAGAGCGCATGCGCTGGAGTTTCCTTTATGCCAAAGACGCAGGAATGAAATAGGCAAGTTTATAGCATTTGATTAACCGCTTTACGAAAGTTTCGCTTCACATACAGTGCGTTGAATCTACATAATTTTTTTCTCTTAACCCCTTAATCGTATTTTTTTTTTTTCATGAAGTGGGTGTCTTTCTATTTCGCTCTCTCTCTCTCTCTCTCTCTCTCTCTATTTCTGGTCTGAAAATGTGAACCTTGGCTCCCTGATTGAGAAATTCATTGATTTCAGTTGTTCACAGCAAATTCACCGCTTGCTCTATTGTTACAGGGGCAGCAGACGGAAGCAGTTGCACAAGAACTGTAGAAAGCTGCTTAGAAGGCGACTGCAAAGTGTAAGTCGCACCAAAATACAAGTGATCTTTGTCTTTTTTCGTTTTCTTTCTTTTTTTAATACAAACATCGGCACAATCAAATAGTACTAGCACGTTTAAGGAACTGCTCAGCGCGATCCAACAAGAGCACGTTGTTGCGTTTCAGGAGTTTTGTACACGTCGCCACAACTTGTTCCTCTTCCAGGTCAAGCACGCAAAGTGTGCCATCGCGTGTAAGACCAGGCACGCGAGAGTCCCATCACCACATTTTACGACGCGTCAGAAGAGCTACCAAACGGAACTTCTAGATTATACAGCTTCCTGTGCCTCCTGTTCCCTTTTTTTTTTTTTTTTTTTTCTTTTTGTCAGCGTGCTGTTCTTATGGTCGGTTGTCCGGTCATCTTAAGCTGTCGAGGTATACCTTCAGTAACTGTTCCGGCCACATTAAGTCGTACAGAATCGAACCGGAAATTCAAAGTTCATTGTATGACAAGACCAACGTCAGTCTAGTCGTGCATAAGTTTCAGCATGAGTTGATAGTGTTTAAGTGGTCTTTCCATGCCATGGTCTCTGACCCCTTATTTCTGTTAGAATAGACGCTAAGACATTCAAACACGACAGTCCATATCTGAAAAGCAAGCTTGATTTACCCTAGAGTGTTCCTACAGTAACAAGAAAGTAGACTATACCAAACACTTCAAAACTTTAACATAATCGTTCATGTTCACTTGCGTTTGGTAGGTTAGGTTAGGTTAGGTTGGGTCACCCTGTCATTCTGGTGGCATGATGTACGCCGGTATCGGTGTCGGTGTACGCTCATATGTGCCTAATCACCCGCTCGCAACGTGATAATCGGGAGAAGCTTGCTTAAAGAGCTATTAGCCTGCCAACTGGATTTCGCTTATTTTAACTGTTTGTTATATGATTCCACGTTGGACTTCGCTATAGTAACTAAAGATTTAAGACAATTAGCGTTGGCGTGGCAAGCCCAAAACTGTAACCTTCTTTCCCAGAACTATACCGTGCATCAACGGAGCTTGTGATGGACTTGGCCGCTGTATCTGCAAGCCATGCTGGGAAGGTGACTCTTGCGACGAGTTTGGTGAGACGCATTTCGTTGGGTATTTTCTCTGCCTGTGATAGCCTGTAACGGCAACTTGAGTGCTTAAATTCAGAATATTTTGTGTCGAGTACCTGGTGTAGAGCCATTATTTGCTGTCACGTGACAAATTTTCTTTTACCAGTGCTGTTCTGCGTTATATGAAAAAGAATGAATTTAATACCGAGTTTAAGATAGGCAGGTTGTAATGTAGAGCCAGCGTTGATGTTGATGATGATGTGGGCACCATACTAGTGACTGTTTTGCGGTTTGCTAAAATGCTCTCATCATCGTTAGCAGCCTATTTTTGTGCCCGCTGGCGGAAAAAGGCCTCTCCCAGCGGTCTCCAATAACCCTTGGCTTGCGTCAGCCGACTGCGCCCTATGCCTACAAAGTTCCTCATTTTATAACACCATCTATTTCTCTGCAATCCTCGACATTTTCTTGTTGTTTTTTTTTTTTTTTTTTTGGGGGGGGGGGGGGGGGGGCTGGGATGCAATTACATGTAAGCATGCAAACTCGTTTCATGCAGATACTTATTCCTTTGGCAAGCCATTTTGTTGCTCTGAAAGACCACCGGTTATCAGTTCTGCGCATTACGTGACCTGTCAAGCAAACCACTTCTTAAATTCAGCTAAAATATCAACTACACCCTGGCTGTTTTCTTAGAAACTGTTAAATTCCGCCATGTTGGAATTTTTAAGCCAATCAGAGAGGCCGTAGCAGCCCTGTGAGCTAATCAGAGCTGACAAGATGGCGAATTTCACCATTAGCGGTGTTTGTAAACGTTCAGAGTAGCGCACCCCCTCGCTCTAATTGCACTGAAAAACTATTAACGTCGATATATAGACCACATTAGACTCCCACGCATGACGCGTGCCTTCACCGCGCGAAACGCCGTCCAGTGGACTTGTACCCGCCGTCGTTTCCGAGCCGATCCGAAGTGGTGGGCATCTCGGAGCCCGACGTCTCGAGGCCCGTGTTCCGCGCCGTGGCCAAGGACCGCGACCTCGAGGACACGTGCGAGGGCCTCGAGCCGTGCGCCTGCGCGGTCAACAGCTACGGCATCGTGGCTGGCAACCGGTACCAGCTCTTCTCGGTGGACAACCTCACGGGCCACGTGACGCTCGAAGACCCACACCACCTGGTCGAGGGCGTCCCGTTCCCGGTCACCTTTGGCGCCTGGTCGCCGGGCAGCTTCGAAAACGACACCGATCCGGACACGACCATGCAGGTGTGCGCCCGAACTCACGTTGTCATTGCTGGTGTTTAAAAAATATAAGAAAAAGAACTTATTAGAGCGGCGTGCCTAAACATGGCTAAACATGGAGAAAACAGTACTCTTACGTATACCAAGAAAGAAGTCACCTACTAAATTTTCATATAGTCTTCGTAATAATTCAGTCTGTCAAGTTAACAACTGCAAATATCTGGGTGTCATTCTAATGATGGTGCTTAGAGAACAAAACAGAGAGTGTTTATAAACTCGTTACAACGTGAACAGTTTTGCGATAGCATTGTGACATCATCATATCGTGCGCTAACTTAACGGACGTTGTTGTGTAACATCTGCAAGAGACCGAGGAGTTGTACCAATTGTACTGGTCATGCTTCAAGAGGGTATAAATGACACACAAGGGAGCAGTAAAAACAAGTTGATAGTGACAGCCAAACGCTTTCAAGGTGGCAGCGTTCACGTACCTAAAAATCGCATATCACCTGAAGGTCGGAACGATCGCACTCAAGTGAAAGTTGAATATATTGGCGCTTTCCGGGTTGGCTCATCGTACAAGCCTAGAAGCAGCGCTTCAGTAACCGGCTGTCTGCCCTGCTCACGCATTTCCGCTTCCTCCTAGTTAAAATTATCATAGAGACACCGCCCTGGCGGCAAGCACTGATTCAACCAACATGCAGTTTATCTACTCACAGATTACGACGCAACAGTCGCGCATCTCCGGTTCCAGAGCGATCACTTCATGTTTCGACACGCTGTTTGTGTGGCTTCGGAGGCATCCATTCTCTAGTGAAAGGTGCAGAAGTGTCCTAGTTCGACTAATCTTTGTAAAAGTATTAATGATAGTTTGCCAGCTTTAGCTGCAGTGACAGCGAAGGGGTCAGTACTAAGTCGCAATAATTGCAAACGGCCAACAACTATGCTGGCGTTAGGATTAGCGGAGCGGCGGTGGTTTATGTCGTAAGTAATGCCACGATAGGGGCTATTAATTGTAGAGTTTAATCACTCTTAACGTGAACGCCTAGAGAGAGAGAGTAAGCGACAGAGGAAAGGCAGGGAGGTTAACCAGAAGTCAGGTTCCGGTTTGCTACCCTACACTGGGGTGTGGGATAAAGGAGTTGGAGAGAGTATAAAGAGAAAGAGAGCGCGAAAAAACACACACAAAAAAGGCACAGGCATAGGTAATAAAGGAGGCGTTCCAATCACAGACGTTCACACAGGCCAGTGGACTTCAGGAACCGCAGGAGCGCTTGCACAGCCTTCTGATGCGATGTTGAGTCGCGTCGATGTTGCAGAATTCTTTCTTCCGATAACGGCTGGTCGTCCAACTGGTTCAGTACGACGGAGAGCGATTGTCTCTGCACACTGTATTGTGGGCACTGACAAAGAACATGGTGAATCGTTTCCGCGTCTCCACAATTGTCACATGCTGCCATCCCTATGCGGAACGCGTAGGCATTGGTGAACGCGACGCCCAACCATAGCCTACACAGAAGGGTCGCATCTCTTCGGGGAAGTCTTGTTGGAAGTCGAAGGCTTAAGGTTGGATCCAAGATGTATAATCGGGCGTGCATAAAATGTGGTTTATTACAGTCTGATGAAGTGCATTGGCGTGCAAGTAGGCGGAGCATTCTTGCAGCATCTGTCCTAAACAGCGGGATCGATAGGCGGTTGTCTTGTTCATGAGCTGAACGAGCAGCTTGATCGGCACGTTTATTGCCAATAATTCCACAGTGACTTGGCAGCCACTGAAAGATTATTTCGTGAACGCCTAAGTCACATCAAAACCAACACAGCAATGCTATTTCTTAAAAATTATCGGATAGAGACGTAGCTCATGTAATGCGTCAAGCATATATCTATGCTTTAAAAACATAGTCTGCGGGCATTTGTGCTATGTCTCATGTCGTAATCGATAGATCGAATGCTTACTGGATGTGTCCCTTAAGACAGGATCGTACTTTGTGTCTTCGAAATATGAATACAGTAAACATTGCTTCCCTTCTTTTTTGTGTGTGTTCCTGCATCTAAACGTGGCCTCGGAGCCAAGAAATTGTGGCAATTATCATCTGATTGCAGCCGCCCATTAACCTACTTAGCCACTGCTGAGAATTCGCCATGCAAAATCCAGCTTGTTTGTTTGGCTTTGCTGAATAGCGCTAGAGGTGTGCAGTAAAGCTAAAACCAAGTGCGGTTGCTTTGAAAATAGCTGATGTAGGCCAAATTTATACTGATAACAAGCTTGCTCATGGCGCTCAGTGGCAGCTCGAGTGACAATGTCCTTACACAAAATCTTTCGTGCTAAGTTTATCGCCCTTCGTCGATCCCACGACCCAGGTGACCTTCTACCTGGACACAGCTGAGGACCACGAGGAACACAGCCACGCGCTGACTGGAGACATTGACCGGGCTCACCATTTTCACAACCGCACTAAACGCCAGGTGAGGGCGCGCCACCAATTATTTACGGCAGTTCCGTTCCCGCCTACCACTTACTTTAAATCAGCGAATACGTCCACGTCACGGCATCTTTTTGAGGGTAGTAAATAGGCGATGAGTTTGTTTTCGTGATGACGTCGTGTGCAGCTGTCAAACCATAGTTTGTTGAGTCGACACTTAGCTTTGTTTTAAATCATAACTCTGTGTTTAGCCAAGTGAAAGTATATTTTAAAACGTAAGTGAACTTGGTTGAGTCTCCTTATTGAATATCAGTAGTCAAGGAAGAGAGACAAAAAGGAAGAAAAACAGGTACGTTAGCCAGTGTAAGTACCGCCTGGCTACCCTGTGCTGGGGAAAGGGAATAAAGGGAATAAAATGTGGGCACAGAAGAAACAAGCAAAAAAAATAGTCAGAAAAAATCACACAATAACGCGATGCTACACGCTACAACTTTCAAAGTCGGTCGCACAATTTACAAGCCCTTAAGAACTTGAGCAGATCCCTTAAGGCCTTGAGTGCCGATACCCGTCTGGACCAATGTCCTAGAACTTTTTTCTCTGTGAACGGGCGATCGTCCCGTTTTTCGAGCGTGTTCGCGAGCACTTAGATACGGCGACAAAAGTTGTCGTCTTCATTAAATTATTGAATAAATCATGTAAATCAATATTTCAGGCAAAGTCTGACGTAGTGAAGCGAACTTGACAATTAAATTACGTGGTACGTGAGACGGTGCAAGATTACTAAAAACATAGACAGGACATACGTGTACTTGCCACATGAGTTACGGCTGCTCCATGCGGTCGCACAGGCGCCCCCTTCGTCGACGGACTCAGGAGAATTACCGGACCGACTTCAAGCTGAACATCGTGAGCGGCGACCCGGCCTCCATGGAGCTGGGACGCGTGCTCGAGTACGAGCTGCAGATCACCGTGCCGCCCACCGAGAGGCTGGACCTTCTCGTCGACATCTTCACCAAGGACGTGATCGCGGAGAACTACGTGCCGCCGCTGGCCATCTTCGACGTGAAGACGGACCTGCCGCCCGAGATGACATTCAGCGTCGGGGAGCCCGAGCCCAAGATGATCCTCAGTGAGTCCGTGAAGAACGTGGTGAGTGTCGCCGCCTGTCAGCGCATACTGCCGACAACGATTGGAGATAGCAAGCTCCTTGCTCTAGAGCTCATTTGCTTTCTGAAACAGCACAGATCTTTCTTAAAACACTGCCTGCGGCGGGTATACCTCAAGTGCACCTCTTCGAGTGGATCACTACGAAATGCGTACATCACTTTCTCGGTGGATCTGAATCTTCTATCACGAAAATAACAAATTTTGAGCACTTGTAAGTTTAGAATCGAAGCCGGACAGAAATCAAGTCTCGCGACATATCTGTACTCAAAATGTGCTGAAAAATACGTTGGCGTACCAGTAAATCCCCTCTTCTCCCCAAAAGAAAGTTTAAAAAAGAGGAAACCTTCCTCACTGCGGGGCATACTTAGGTGGGACGCCATGCACGTGATAAGCTTAGGTTTTCTCTTTTATCATTTGCTTGGCCGAACCATTTTCTAACGGCAGCTCGCTTAAAAGCGAATGTCATCACTTCCCAGTACGACCGGGTGGTGGTCGAATTCGGCAACATCGTCAATCCAGACACTAGCAGGAACATCCTGGTCCGCTTCTCAGTGACCGCCGTGCGTGTACGAATGACATCTAAGACTCACTACGTCACCGTCGGCGCCGAGTTCGACTTCGAGACGTACGTCTGGGTTGGCCAAACAGAAGTCACCGTTAACCCTCCCAAAGCGGTGAGTGCACGTTTCATGACGTTATGAAGTACTTTTCGTCTGTAAATTCGCTATCTTTCGCAGCAAGCAATTCCTAATGTCTGCGTCTCAAGCTGCACTTGTACAAACCGTGGCGCTGAAGTAGAAATTCCTGGATTGATTCTGACCACATAGCGTTTTTCAGCGGGCACTTCTCGTCTTCTGTTCATTTCTGTTTTGTTATAAAGAAATTGCTGTGGAAAAGTTGAGATAGAGAATGCCTCTTGGGCTACTTTCATCTATCTCTGTTTTAAAGCTAAAAAAATGAATGCTAATGGCCCGACGGTGGCTCATCGCAGAACGAGGATGAGAAGAAGCTGGAGGTTGAGGTGAGCGGGCCGAACGAGATCGCGCTGGACAGCGCAGGCATCTACACCGTTGACATGTACCTCAAGATGCGCTCGGACCGAGTCACCATCTCCGTCACGGGACCCACCGACCTCGAGGACCTGCTCGCTGTCGGAAACCTTGGAGTCGCCAGTGAGTGTCCGCTTAATCACGAGCGGCTTGTGCTCGCGAGGCAAAATACATGAAGGCATCAATCGGGTTGGCCCGCGTTCGGTCACTACGTCGAACGCGGAGCTTTCTTTTTTTTTCTTTTTTTTTTTTTTTGTACGCTTGTGCACGTCTTCCTACAATTGCGGTGGACATCAGTTATGAGCGCGGATGTAGACTGAATGTATTAGTTTGATATTGAAACGTTCCGCATGCATTCCAATAATTCCGTATAATTCTTATGAAAACTTCACAGAATTTATATGGAATTCACATAGATACCGTAAGAATTATACGGAAACACGGAATTATACGGAAACATATGGAATTATTGGAATGGCATACGGATCGTTTCAATAGGGTTCGTTCATCCATTCGCTACTATCTTTATCTGTGCAGCGCTCCGAGGCTCGTGACGTCAGAGGCGCGCCACGTTGAGATAGGGGGGAGGGGGGAGGGGGGGATTCCTTGAGCTTCGCATAATTATAATGCGCTGAGGCCGAAGAAAAGAGACGGCTCTTGTGCGGTAGTTGTGGGGTAGTGAGGCTCCATATCTTACATCCTAAGCTGCCTATGCTGAGTTATTGCTACTTAGAACGAATTCGAAGACGGTAATGCGGCGTGCATCGCGCGTACGTGCAGTGGCATAAAACTCGCCTTTGCTTTCTGTCTGCTAAAGAGTGTTCCGAGATAACCTTGTACCTATCCACTTTGGTTGCATCGTACGTAGAATTATGATCTATAATGAAAGAAGGAGGCCTGCGCGATGAAAACGAAGAATAAGTACGGCGCTTTCGCAGTTCTGAAAAGCAAAAACAATACTATACAACCTACCCTCATTAATTCGACCTGGGCTAGTTCAACCTCTCGCTTAATTCGAACGCACTGGCAAGTCCCGGTGAGAAACCACACATTGGTCATTCAAGAAAAGCTCTTTTATTTTGAAAGTGAGAGCATGCCACTTCGGTTAATTCGCCCCCCGCCGACATCCCCTCATGTGTCCGCGGTGGGCGTTACTAAGGCAACAAAACGCAATAAATTCTGCAGATGGCGCTGCTGCTTCGCTAGGCGTGAAGCTGTTTTACTTTACTTCTGCCTTACCTTTATTTTCAGAGTTTTCAAAACATTACTTTCAGTTCAACGCAAAGGCGTCGTTTAAACATGTCGGCGCTTGTTGCCGCATGCAGGTTGAATCAAGAGCAAAAAAGCAGAAAGACATCACACACAGCTTCGAGCAATATTCTTTTTTTTTCGCATTTGGCCGCCGTTTCTATAAATTCGACCTTTTGGATAATTCGACCGCATTGCTAAGCACGCAAGAGTCGAATTAACGGGAGTCGACTGTATAACTCAAGAGTCCACATCAACTGTTATTTCATTCCATTCTCATTCTATTTATTTCCTTACACCAACACAGTGTACATAGCCGGTATTTACACTGGCGAACATCATTGTCTTTCTATTTCTTATCCCTCCTCCTTTTACATCTATCGTCATCATCTTCGCTGCTGTTTATGTTTCTTTCAGGCGCACAGCTGTTTTGTTACATTTAAGACGCTGAAATGCGTTCACGACCTCTCATCTGGGCGTTAGCGTCAAAGTGATATCGCTGTTACCTGGGCATGTGACGCATGTGATATAAAACCCAAAACGCTGTACGTCTGTGTGTGTATGAGTACACGAGCGAAGTGTGGTGGAAATGTTTGTTTGAATGTGTATTTCCTTTCCACTCACTGTGGAACATACAGTAGCTTGCGCCTACTACATAGATCTTATATTGAGGTATTAGGAAACAATTATCGGGCTTAGTCGTCGCGTGTTCCATTACCATCTGGTTTTATTTTTCATTGGACGCTAGAAGGCGCGCAAACCGCTTCTATTCTACTGAATGTGAGTACAAGTGAGCTGTCGGTATTTTCCACCACGCAATCTTCAGTGCGCATTATTTTGTTCCTCAGGTTTCAGCGAGAACTACCGGGCCATTCCCAACGACATCAACCACTACAAGACAGAACTCACGCCATCGGCGACGAAGGAGACCTACAGCGCTGCCAAGATCGACATGGGCCTCATCACAAGCACCGGTAAATTAATTGGCCTTTCTGTCATGTGCAAAGCTCGAACATGGTGCGAGACCTATACCACACAACGCCTTCTGTTAGCCGTGCATAAACATACATGACGAATGGGCGGCTCTACTATGGCAAACATGGCAAATGGGCTGGCTACTCTATCACCGTCTGCTGCGTCATATATTCATGCAGTATTGCATATTCTTTCCAAACTACGATTTAAGAACTTGTACTTTTGCCGTCCTCATAAACTTGACCTGTGTTCTTTAGCAACGAGGACAAGCAGTCGGAAGGCTAACTCTGGCATTGAAGTCTGAAACAGCAAGCTCTGCTGTAAATATAGCAACCGCGTAAAAAAATAAAACGAAGAAAACTAACGCAAAACTAAGAATACGAAACAATGTAATGTAATACAATGTATTATTAGTCAACACGTATTGTTAGGCTAGTCGGTTCATTATAGCGGCAAACGGCGCCAGAGAACGCGAGCGACAAGAACAGTAGACGGGCACGATCATAAGGTTCTTGTGATCGTCCCTGTCTCCTTGTTCCTTGTGTTCTCTGGCGCCGTTTGCCACTATAATATATTATTAAGCAGCTACAATGCGACCTATGTGCCCTTCTGGTGCCGCTTTCTCGAACGTGCCCCGTGAGGCAGGGTACAGGGGGTTATGGTGTCGTAATATTCACGGATCTATAGAAAACCAGCGTCTACAACGCTGTCGAGGGCCCCTGGCGACGCTCCTGTCGCAAATCTCTCACGTGATATGCCATCTTGTGAACTGCGGCCAATAACGGCGGATGAGCATTCGCCCATGTTCTCTTGCAGGATCGATCTACCAGAAGGCCCGAATCGACGAGAACAAGATCAGCTTCACGTTCGCTCTGTTCGCCCTGAACAAGCCGGAGTACGTGGGCGAGACCAAGACGGCCATGCTCGAGATCACCGTGGCCAACAAGGTCATGTACAAGGAGCCCATCTACGTCAACCTCACGGACATCAACCTCGATGAGCCGGTTGGTATTCGGCTCTCCGAAGCAAGCTAACAGGACAGAGACACGCCACTGTTACAGCATTTCCGGCGTTGTCGCAAAGTGGTCACGAAACACTTTCCTTCTCTTCTTGCTGTGCTTGAATTTTTCGCAATCGTTCGTTGCTTCTGTTGCCTCAGTACGCTTGTTGTTGCAGCTGCGATTAGGATAACGACTGTAGTCCGATTCGCTTGTGCACGACGGCGCAGAAAAGAAATATGCATCGTCGTTACTATTAAGTATGGCGAGCATTGCTGCTGTGGAGCGAACTACACCGGACGGAAACATGTGTGAGCTGACACTGACGCGTCATGGAAAAACGATAAACATTGACGTAGCCTCAGGGCTTCACTGCGAGACTTTATGCCTCGAGGCTCCGCGCTGTTGTTCTGTCGCATTATCCGGCTTCGAACTCGCAACCGAACGTGATCAGACGTAATTAAAAGCCCGTTTGCTTATTGGTCTCATTTACTAAGGATAAGCAACTCATTGCGTACAGTGGGGTTCATTCTTAAAGGAAACACCTGAGTATAAATTCCTGAGTGGGATCAGACCAGTATAAATTCAACTTTTCTTCAACTTCGTTCTAAAAAGGCCACTGATATATGAGTTGAGAAGGGTAGAAATTCGGCCTTGTTGATTCGACATATTTCAGGTGAAACGCGACAAACAGCGACAGACTAAGGGACAACACATGCGCTTCATTCGTTAAAGTTAGCGCATGTGTTGAACCCTCCGTATGTCCCTATTTGTCGCGCCTCACTTGCAATGTGTAACGCGTTCGGTCAACAGGTACTTATACGAAGTGATTCTTCAGACCTTATATCAAATGTGAACTAAAATCAGTAGTGCAATATTATGTGTTGCGTTTGAAGGGTGGACCATGCATACTTGGCATCCACGGCTGTATCCTACGCAGACGAACAACATCGAGGACGTGCTTCCGGTGACAGAGCTGACAAAAACCACGCTAGGCAGCCTACTGAAGTTCACGCTCCACCTGAACGTCACTTCCGGCGGGTTCACGGCCATCCGCGTGATGTCCGAGGTTGATCCCGAAAGCCCGATGCAGCTGTGCTCGGCGCGTTTCGACCTCGAGGAGAGCGGCTTCAACTTGCCCTGGGTCAACACCAGCTCCGCCGAGGCTACGCTCGAGAACGATTACTACGTGGTGGACCTCGGCCGCGTGTTCGTCTCCCAACAGGTGAGCTGCAGCCGATCGTTGTACTTGGAAGAGGGTTATTATGTCTCGCGAAGAAGGCACTACAGTGTAAGGTCTCTGTAGAAATAAAGCAGAACACGAGACACGCGGCAAGCCAGCTAATAAGGCTGTCTTCTCTCTCTCTCTCTCTCTCTCTGTGTGTGTGTGCGTGCGTGTGTGTGTGTGTGTGTGGTGTGTGTGTGTGTGTGTGTGTGTGTGGTGTGTGTGTGTGGTGTGTGTGTGCGTGTGTGTGCGTGCGTGCGTGCGTGTGTGCGTGCGTGCGTGCGTGCGTGCGTGCGTGCGTGCGTGCGTGCTGTGCGTGTGTGTGTGTGTGTGTGTGTGTGTGTGTGTGTGTGTGTGTGTGTGTGTGGTGTGTGTGTGTGTGTGTGTGTGTGTGTGTGTGTGTGTGTGTGTGTGTGTGTGTGTGCGTGCGTGCGTGTGCGTGTGCGTGTGTGTGTGCGCGTGTGTGTAAAACGAAGACTTTAAATCAGTAAACAATATACGCGCTGCGCTTTATTTATATTACGCGAAAGTGGGATCAAACGCACTAAACTAGTCAACAAGAATCGTTATATTGGAGCCTGCGAGCCCAATACTGCAAAACCCGGCGTACCTCGCCGGGTTTCGTGACAGTAGAAGCTGAGGCATGGCTGCCCCCCTTGCCGAATAGCCCAACCAATCACAGCCGAGCACGCGCGCCGCTGGGTTTCTTGCAGCACCACCAGATGACGCTCGCCTCCGCGCGTCCGCGGCAGTGGCGGCACCGGCCGTTCAGGGGAAAGAAATAAAAAAATTATGCGTGGCTCTGCTATCGCTAACACCAAAGACCAGCGGAGCTGGGAAAAGCCTAGTAAAGTAGTGGCAAACCACACACTTAGTCTAACTTTTGCTGGGCTTCCCCCATCTCCGCTGGTCTCTGGTGTTTGCGATAGCAGAGCCACCCGTAATTTTGTTTTTACATGCCAGTGTAGATTGAGAATGCTAAGATGTTCTCTTCTGCGACGCTAGGTTTCAGCTTCCCTAGCTCTCGCTTCAGTCTTTCGGAAGTGACGAGGGTCCAGTTCTCTGGTCGAAACCTGCCGAGCCGCCGCCAGAGGCATCGGCTGCAGTCACGGACACCGGACGCGTTCGGCGCGAACGCGAGGAAACGCGGTCGACGTCGGCAGCAGCTCTACGCGTCCCACTGCTACCTGCCTCACTCCTCCTATCCACCTCGCATCCGCTATGCTGCGCGATGCTATTTTTATACTCTGCTTTCACTCTCTCTCTCTCTCTCTCAGCTCTCTCTCCCCCAGCTCGGCGAAGCTGCGGACGACGGAATAATCATTATAGCGCGGTTCTAACAGCTCCGCTGTAAAAGGACCGGAAAGCTCGCCTTCGCGCATCCATGGCTGCACGGTAATGAGGAAGTAAACGCATCTTGCGAATAGATTGGATTCGAATTGCGATACCTACGTATGCGCATGCTGCCTCTGAAACCATGGTGCGTTCAAGGCGTCCGTCTTACTCGCTAGTAGTCACCAACTCCGCTTAACAAAAGGCTCGGTTTAATATGTGGGTGCGTGCGTGCGTGTGTGTGCGTGTGCGTGTGCGTGTGCGTGTGCGTGCTTCGACTCTTTATGCACTCACACAAAGCTTCACTGCATATAGATTCCAACTCGTTGGATCTGCTGCATTTTTTTTCGTCCTCTGGTGTTAAAGTACACAGAGTTGTAAAAACCACTCCAAACGATAACGGGTGTGAAACATGAGTCAGGAGGTCCCTCTCCCCTGTCGTCTCCCCCAACGATATGAATGTTGTTGTTTTCGTATTTTGTTTTCTCGTACACCGCTTGTAGTATCTGCAAGCAGTCCAATAACACCGCCTTGTCAGTCAACACCTGGCGCGTCACTGATTCGCATACTCTGACGCGAACACGCATGCCTCGTTCCGCTGTGTGCAGCGTGCGGTGAGCTCTGCCCGGGAGAACACTCTGGTGCTGGAGGTGTTCGTGTACGTAGACTACACGATGGACGTGAACCTCAAGGAGGGAAACCTGTTCCCCATCAAGATGAAGGTCGGCAAGGGAGACGACGGGCTGCTCGTCCCTTTCGAGGCGCTCACCCTCGAACCTAAGGTATACGGCGTGCAGATGCCACATGATTCGTAACGTATACACTCCGAGGTTGTAGTTTTCGTTAACCAACTGTGCACTGCCACCGAATTGGTGATTAACAGTACTTGCTAAAGCTAGAAGGAACTTCAGAAAACACACTATAATAAATGTCCACGTATTGGCAGCGCCCTTTACCTAGAAACTGCTTTTTAGAAAACTTGTGAATACTGGTTCGGGTTGGTGAAACATGGTTAAATCGGCGCGGGTAAGGACGGGACAAAGAAAGAATGCACGAACGACAATCGCCGAAATTCAATTGATGTTCGGCGATTGTCGTCCGTGCATTCTTTCTTTGTTCCGTCCTTACACGCGCCGATTTAACCACGTTTCATCAAGCCAACAACCAACTAAACCATTTAAGTCTCTTAACTGGCTCAGGTGACGCGGAATAACCAGGTGCGCGGTCTGCATTCAGCAAGTGGCACGATATCGTGAGTGCCGTCGACTCTCCTTTCAGCGCTACATGTACAACCCGGACGTGAAGATCTTGGACGCGGTCGGATGGCGGGAGCTGTACGTGAGCGGGGCGGTGGCGCTGGACGTGGTCGTCTCTATGCCAGCGGGCTCGACGCACGCCAACATCACGGTGGACGTGGCGGGCCAGAACAACCCGAGCTTGCCCGGTCTGCACGTGTGCCGCGCCAGGCTGTCCTTCGTGGGCCGAGCCATGCCCTGTCTGCAAGCAGTACGCGACACGGTCAACATGGAGGGTGTCAGCTATCCCAAGCTGTAAGAAAGCATCCCGCGTTGCATTTATAGTGCGTGCGTGCTGCAGAGAGGATATATATATATATATATATATATATATATATATATATATATATATATATATATATATATATAATTAAATTATGGGGTTTTACGTGCCAAAACCAGTTCTGATTATGAGGCACGCCGTAGTGGGGGACTCCGGAAATTTGGACCACCTGAGGTTCTTTAACGTGCACCTAAATCTAAGTACACGGGTGTTTTCGCAT
This sequence comes from Dermacentor silvarum, assembly GCF_013339745.2. Taxonomy (NCBI): domain Eukaryota; kingdom Metazoa; phylum Arthropoda; class Arachnida; order Ixodida; family Ixodidae; genus Dermacentor; species Dermacentor silvarum. The sequence continues at coordinate 28,624,120 of NC_051161.1, read as the reverse complement.
TTCGCCCCCATCGAAATGCGGCCGCCTTGGCCGGGATTCGATCCCGCGACCTCGTATATATGTGTATATATATATATATATATATATATATATATATATATATATATATATAGCCCTCTTTGTGCCTCATTTTCCTTGATTTGCGCCAATTCTTTCAAAGATGCAAAGTGAGCAAATAAGTACGCCAGCAATTAAGCGTAAGAGGCAGTCGAATGCGCGAGGGAGTGACTGACAGCGAACGAGTGAGCGAGAGGTAACTCAGGTTGGTAGGTAATTTAGTAGTTAAGTGTGAGGGAAAATATAGCGAGTGAGTACGAGAGAGCCAGTGAGTGAATTAATAAATGACGTGAGTGAAATTAAGCTGAGAATCTTCTCGTTCATATCCGTCGATCGCAGCAACCCGACCCGTAGTGACACGGACTCGGGGCAGGTGTCTCTGGGCACGGTGTCGCATATTCCCAAGAGCCTGGCCAACGTGACCGAGAGCAAGATGATCATCAACTTCGTGGCCACCATACAGGATGACGCCGAGTTCGCCAACGGGGCGCCGTACGCCATCATCACCACCGTGTCCATTGGCGGCAAGAGCGTCTTCACCGAGGAAAAGAAGTTTGCCGCCACCAGAGGGCCCTCCAAGGACTTGCTCCGGGTGCGCTTTCGTGCACCTCCTTACCCTACGTTCGAGAACACTTCGCAGCTGGCCTGTCTAGCAAGCCTGGTTTGATTAGAAAGGCTGAACAGCTCGATCGAACACATTCGGTCGCACTGCGGTATCACGAGCTAATTAGCCATTGATCTTCTCATGAACTGTATGTCAACTGAATGACCGAAGGGTCGAAGAAGGGGTTGGGAAAGATCGCGTAGAGATTCAGCAAGTTGAACACACAATTTGGCCTAAGTCTTAAGTAAACGCCTAAAGACATAAGCACGATGAGAGATACTGTCTGTTTTGAATCACCACTTCGCCGCGATGATTGACGAACGCAGGACGGCACGCGCAAGTAATGACGATAGTTGTAACGAAGTAGACGTAATAACATGAGCACTTGTTCTGAGTAATAATGCAGCAATAGCCGTCCGATCTCTTCGCCTCTTACCACCACCCCGCTTCCAGAGTTATTCATTGTTTTATTTCTCCAGAAGTGCCACTCTCCGAAACTTCACTGCATTCACTTATTTTCACTAACCTGGACCTTTGAGCTCTGTCCGCAATGTACACGAGAAAAAAAAGGAGCAAGTGGCAGAGGCAAATCATTGAAATGAAATGAAAGACGGTGACAGTTGTTTGGCGACATTTACTTTTCAGGTATGCAAATATTTCAAAGAGAGACGTCATATCTTGCACTCCGGTAGCTGGCTGCTCCTTTCTACGTCATGAAATGGACATGATAAATGTTATTCGCGCACAACTTGAAACGAGGACTAGGAAACGACAGACACAAGCAGCAATGTCTGTCGCTTATCAAGAATTGTTACCAATTAACCCAAACCAGTACCCTTCCATGAAATGGACCCTAAGCTCTGCTGACGGCTGATGCCCTGCCGCGCGTTCTCGCGCAGAACAACCCGATCTTCGCATACACGCGGCCGCTGTGGACGTCGCCCATCGTTCCGGGCATGGTGGCCGAGTTCGAGCTGGTGCTCAAGGCGCCGCCACGCAGCATGGGCCTGTACCTGGTCGAAGTGAGCACGGCGAGCACCGACGTGAGCGTCTGCGTGCTCAAAATAAAGTCGGTGGGCGACACCATGCCCTGCCTGGACCCCGACACGCCGGCCACGTACGTGCTCCACGACGACCCCAACGACGGCAACAAGAGGGCCTCCATCGCCCTGCAGGCTCTCGCGAACGTCGGTGAGGAAGATATGCTTTCTGGTTCCTTCGAGGTCAGCGTCAGTTCAGCATTATCAGGCTCCTTAATGTACTTGATGAACATTCTGCATGTTAAAAGTGCGACTATACAGTGGTCAAAGCTGCGCCTTTTGTTCGAGCTCTTCGATAAAACATTGGACACAAAATTTAGCGCTGAAATTTTGCCATGCGAACGATGCTGGTATAGGCTGAAGTCCAGTGACTGGGTGTAGTGTCCATTGAAATGCGCCGATCCAAATGCCCATATTTTGGCCCTAGAATAGACAGCCAGTCATTAGGAGATATTCTCTGTAATATATTTCGGCTAGTATTGACGAAACTTCGCTTACGTTAAGAGCCAGCGTTTGGGCACCCGCTATTAATAATAAAGATCGACGTGATAACGAGAAAACCATCAGCTACCCCGGCTAAAGAGAGAGAAAGAAAAGTATAGGTAATGTTACGCCAAAAAAAAATGTGTGCATTGTAACAGCTAGCAACAGTGGAGTTAGATCCGTGACTATATTTCCAACGACCGTCAAGGGGTGACGGCTACCCTCAGGGAATGCGTAACCACACTCTTCCAGTCCTTAAGAGTCCCTTTAACCCAACGTTGTCACTGTCTGGTAAAACGTTTACCGCTCCAGCGGTTCACGGTATGGGTGCTGGTCTGAGGGTTGTCGTTCTCGCTCAGGCACGTACCCCATGCGAACGGTGAAGGACCTGGACCCGAACACGGTGGTGTTCTCCGTCATGATCCGCGTCAAGGAGACGGCCACCAAGAACAAGGCACTCAAGTGCCGCATCTCGTACGGCTCCAAGGGCAACTTCGAGGAGAGCCTCACCGTGCCCGTGGCCAGCGGCGCCGCTGCGCGGACGCCGCAGCACGACGAAACGGTGGGTGCGGTTCTACGTGCCCGTCGCACTCAGCAGACTGAATGATTATAATCCGCGGCGGGAGTAGAAATCGCGCGCGTTATCAATATCGCCTGAACGAAAACAGCCCGACGGAAGGCATCATACTTGCAGAGCCGATCAGTGGTAGGTATACGTAGGATTGACTACGGTCCAGAGAGCTAGGACTTCCGCTAGAGTGTGTGTGTACGTTTCCTGAGCAGAAATATAGGTGGAAGTGGAAAACACCGCCGTTCACTTCCACGTTTGGTTCGGTGTTCATATCTAAGTTGATTCCGCTACGACAGTTGCACTGACAGTGAACAGGAAAATAATGCTTCGGTTATAGCGACCCATGAGCGATCGTAGCCACAACTCCCCGTCAGAAGTACGTTGCTAAGTCAGCAGAGTAGACCGTACAGCAGCGCAGTGCGTTCTCCACTGTTACTAGAAAACAGCGCGACTCCAGAACAAGTAGATCCAGAACGGCAAAGGACGGGAGCGCTTGTTCAATCCTTCCAGTTCTTTCCAGGCTTCTTCTAGTTTTCCAATTACGGCGACCCCATACCCAATTACAACTCCAACTGTCAGCTTTATTGAACAGCCCATGTCACAATCCTCGTGGAAGCAGTGATGACCCCCTCGCTGTCCCCTTCCGTCTGGCTGCACAGCTTGCCAAGCCGCCTCGGCAGATGATGGTCGGCCCCCACGAGCCCACCCTGCACAGCCTCGCGCCTGGGGCGATGCTCCTGATGACCTTGTTCCTCGAACTCGAGCCGTTCACCGCATCCACACTCAACTTTGACCTAACGCTGGACGAAGGGGCCGCCTCCATGGACGACTTCGAGCTGTGCCACGAGGGGGTCTCGCACCTGGGCATGAACTACCCGTGCGTCAAGCCCAGCCAGTGGGACAAACTGCCCGTCAAAGCAGCGTGAGTTGTTGCGCCGTAGGCGAGTAGCGCGCGTTGCCTGCAGAACTGTCGCGAAGAGCTCAGAGTTAAGGGTTTCCTCTGGCAAACTTGATCACTTCCTCACATCCGATATAGTGCGACATCGGCCGTACTGAAGCACCGTTAACGACACCTCTCAGTCCAAGTAACCTGCTAGCCCTCTTCGACAAAGCTAAGCTTTCGCACTACTGAAATTGCACCTGCTGACGCACTCGCCGTGGAGGCTCAGTGGTTATGGCATCCTGCTACTGCATGGGCAGGGGTGCTTGGTTACAACCGTTAACTAGAGCCTGTCTCAGACTACGATAGTGCGCCTTGCATAGACGACAGGCACTTGATCGAGAAGCAACATGTGCCCGCAACACAATGGACTGGCTTTCCTGACCCTCGAAAATAACGCTATGGTTAATTAAGGACTTCAAGGCGCTCTGAAATGGCATTTGTAACACACGTAACATAAGGAACCTATTTAAACTGAATAAGTTCTCTAGCAGAACTAAGACAGCCCAAATGTGCTTCATAACCCGTAATTTTTTTTCTCAATTTCTCCAACAGAAAAAGAATATTTGGGCACTACGACTTGCACCTGATCTGCAACTCGTACATCGAACGGAAGACCGAGGAAGAAAACATGGTAAGAAAACTCCGTGCTGTTCGTTGGCCGATTCACGGTATAAGATAAAGGCGATGTATCAATGCAGTGTGGCAATAACGGCAATTATATAATATTCGTACAATTTGCCCATAACCTTGAGTCAGAAATTTGTTCATTTATTGGCATTAACAAATGCTGAACAGAACTGTAATTCGTATCCTACACTCCAACCCATTTTCTACACATACGTCAATACCCTAGAGCGGTCGTCAGAAATGCTGCGGCCGACCATTCAATCGAAAACGGTGCCCGGCCGGATGACCATTTCACATTTCTGCCCGCAGCTGAGGTTCACGGTACCGCTGCTGCTTAAACGGAACTCGAGCCTGCTACCAGGAATGGAGGTCAGCATGACCGCCACCGCATGTCTCTGGACAATCGAGTCGAAAGACCGCCACCACCCGACTGCGCATCGCCGATGTGCCGGACCAGACACTGGGAACGGTACGTGCTTGGGAACGGCCCACTACAGGTGCCTAAATGAGCAGACTCAGCGGCTTCGATAGCTATACACCCTTATTAGTACTACACAACCAGTACCAACCGCGTACGCTGGATGACGCGGTGTAGTGTGCGTATACTTACACAGTCGGGTGACATTACAGGGCGATCCTCAGGTCAAGTCTTCTAACCCGGGTCCTACGGACATCCGAGTTCGACAGCGGCTCTGGATCCCCTTCAACATCACCCTGGCGAGGGGAACCATGGCCGAGCTGCACGTACGAGGCTGCATTATTGTGTAGCAAAGAGCGAATGCCGCGCGGCGCGGAAGCGCGAATAAAAGTCGAGCGCATGCGCAGGTCGAGGCCCGAGGCGCCGTGCACGAGAAGAGTGGCATCGTGAACCTTCACGGGCTGCGAGTGGAGGCCGTGGGCCGCAACATTCCCTGCTGGCGCAGCCGACCTCTGAACGTCACGCTCACGTCGTCTTTTGCCAGCGTGCAGACCGACAGGGCGTCCGCGTCGCTGGGCTTCTATGCCAACCCAGGTCGGTTGCCACCGCTGCGCTCAGTTCCATCGCTCTGATTTTTTCCTTGGTAATTGAACTCGCGGCAAAGGTTTTCCTTAAGGGAAGGAGTAGTGCCGTCTTAGTTCCTACAGGGTTATGCCGTTGCGTTATACTTGATTATCCAACTGCTTACATTTCGATACGACGAAGAGACATGGAAGGATAGCACAGGCTTCACACAAGTCTCGTTTGCTGGAATGATTGCCCATAAGCAGCTTCATCCAGAGCTTAGTACGTCTTCGAGAGCAGCTCTGGGCGTGAACGGAGTGAAGCAGCTATCTGCTTTAAATGAGATCACGTGGCATCGCCATCTTTCATTGGCACCGCGTTACACACTCATGTGGGTTACGACACCGATACAAAGTGCCGAGCGTCGATGATGAGAAGGCCCCGCGGGTTCTTTGACACGATTTCGGTACGTCGGCAAAGGTCATGCTCGACTTCTGTCTCTTCCAGATAAGCTATACAGTCAGTCTTGGTTCTGATGTGAGCGTGATCAACGAAAGCGAAATACACTTTACACTTGTAACGTTGATAATTATTGACATCGCCCAGCGTTTGCGTCAACAACGACTTGTGAATCGTAGTTTGTTACATCACAGCCGCAGGGGTTAGAGCGCAGTAGACTACGAGCCGTCATAATATAGAATATAGGACCTGTCCTTTTTGGATCACGTTGTGAGCGACTTGTAATGTAAGAAAAACCTGTTCCTGGTATATATAAGATTCGCATCATTCACGCTCCTTTCTCGCCGCGACATTGCCCGTCCTCCGTTTCGCGTCCCAGGCTACAGCCACGTGCGGGGCAAACTGCAACAGGGAGACGACGACCTGGTGGTGGAGGTGCTGGCCGAGATGACCGACCACCCGGTGGCCGACGACGGCAGCCGTCACCCGGTGACGCTGCAGGTCAGCGCGCTCCATTGGCGCGCCACGGCCACCCACATGCTGCGCATCGTACGCACGGGAAAGGAGAGCGCGCTGGTTGACGCCCGGGTGCTGGTCGACGACACCCGCGTCTACGAGAGGGAGTGAGCGTAGTTCCCGTCCTTTTACGGCGAACATCCGCTTTAGTGAAAATTCAAGAACAACCCGCGTCGAAATTTCTCGCCTAATTGTCACCGTGTATACAAGTGTTTCTAGACGAGCAGCCTACAGTTATGCCGCGTGGCAACCCGAGCTAAAGAAAAAAAAACAGTCTAGGTGGACACGTTTCCACTATGAGGATTATGGCGTCCTTACGTGCCATAATGTTTAAAAAATAAAGCGTGGGGTTTAAAGAGTCCCGAAACTTCGCAGTAGGCTATGAGCAACGCCTTAGCGAAGGGCTTCGGTTTAACATGGACCACCTGTGGTCCTTTAATGTCCAACCAAAGCACGGTATGCACAGTGGTTCAGTTGCTTTGTATTATTTCTTTATTTAGTCTCCATTGAAATGCATGCACCGCGGCTGATGCCATGGACATGCATAATCAACTAGGTGGAACTGAGGTACTGTGACCACTTCTTACAACGCTCCGAAAAAGTACTAACTGCGGGTTCACTAAACTTCTGTATCAGTTACTTTCCATATATCGCCGGACCAGTGTCAACATAAAGTCCGAAACTTTCCCGCGCGCAGGGACCGGGTCTCCATCGCGGCCTATATTCGTCACTCGGACGACTCGACCTCCGAGCCGAGCAAGCTCGTGTTCCGTCTGTTCCTGCCCTTCTTCATCACTTTCGAGTCGCTGGTTGACGTGGTGTCGGTCAGCCACTACCAACCTATCGTCAGGAACACTAGCACCGGCGTCGACATCGAGGTGGGTGCCAAGGGCTTTCCTCTCTGACTGCGTTCCTTCCGTCGAAAAGATAAAATAACGACATCAAAGAGTGAGCTAATGATAGTAAACTACGCTAGAAAGCGAGCTAGTTGCTGCTTTAATTGCGTGCGCTTTGTGAGATTCGCGATATATTGAAAATACAATGAAGGTCGAAAAACACAAAAGCCACTGGTAGTCCGGACCAACAGGTAGAGTGCTCTATTTTCTGTCGCATTATTATTATTATTATTATTATTATTATTATTATTATTATTATTATTATTATTATTATTATTATTATTATTATTATTATTATTATTATTATTATTATTATTATTATTATTATTATTATTAAATGTGTGTGCAAGACAGGTTCGCATCATGGGTGACGCCTGCTACTCATTTCTTAGGCAAAGTGAGTGAGTGAGTGAGTGAGTGAGTGAGTGAGTGAGTGAGTGAGTGAGTGAGTGAGTGAGTGAGTGAGTGAGTGAGTGAGTGAGTGAGTGAGTGAGTGAGTGAGTGAGTGAGTGAGTGAGTGAGTGAGTGAGTGAGTGAGTGAGTGAGTGAGTGAGTGATCTAGGTTAGTAATTTATAAGTAAATAGCTCTTAATACATGGGAAAGGAGAAATTGTCTTTCACGGCAACTACTGCACCGTATTTGATGAGCTTTCTTACATTTGAAAGAAAAAGATAAAATGTAGCGACTGTAGAAAGGAATTTTTTTTTATTTAGGCTGTCGATTTTTAAATAAAAATGGTCAAAATTGCAAAATTTAGAAAAACGAAACTATGAAGTTTAGAGCCCGCTAACTCAGCAATGAAAATTGATATCACTATTCTGTAAGTTACATCTAATAGTGCAGCTAAAGAGGACGAAATTCGTGTAGTATACATAGCAAAATTCACGTATTCTACATGGCTCTCAAAACACCACTCACTTTGCAGAACTCTCGTAAACATTGTAACGAATTCACTTAAGATATAAATCAATGTATCAAATTTGTCTGTTTTGGATGTCCTAACGAAGGCGGCTTACAGAACTGCGATATCCGTTTTCGGTGCAGAGTTACGTAGTTGTAAACATCGTACTTCTATTTCAAGCTTACCAATCTTTGGCAAACATTTCAAACAAATTCCAAGCTTCAAGATCAAAATTCCGCTTCAACAGTCAGTATATCTTAACTTTTTTTCTCTCAATCGCATCAAATTTCGTTAAAATCGGCCCAGGAGTTATCTCAGAAAACCAGTGCTGCGTTTTACGTGTATATTAATCGGCGACCTTGGAGTTGGGCCCGAGCTTACGCTTCCTCTTAACGTCCTTACATGGTAACCCTCCACCTAAGCGGCTTCCGCGTGCAGCAGTGAAGCTCTGCGGAAAAGCCGACTTCGTTGCGACGTGGCGTGAACCGCGATGCCCTAAGTCACGGCTCTATAACCGCGCAGCTGCCCACTCTGATGTTCGCCGACCAAGTGGAGCTGAACATGACGCTAGCCGTGGACCCGGAGAACAAACGTGGCTACGGCAAGGGCGAGACGCTAGCCACCATCCCGTACAGGGTGCTGTGCGACCAGACCTCCAGGGGATCCCAGAAGCAGGCGCAGGGCCTGCCCTGCGCCAACACCAGCCACTTGGTCTTCACAGTCAACAGCAATGGTCTGTGCATGCTGACTACGTGCATTGTGTTTCACGCAACGGAAAGGAGGCATCAAGGGGGGAACAAAATGCGCTTGCACGCGCTTCCAAGGTTCCTTGCAAATTTGTTAAAGGCCAACTGGAACAAAATTTCGGGCCGCGTCAAAAGTCTAATTTGGGAATGTGTAGATATAGCCTACGTGTAGAATTTCGCTCTTGAAGTACGAGCGAATGCGTCAGAAAAAAAGCCCGTAATAATAGGGCGTTTTGGATACTGAAACTTTGTAGCAGATTACAGCAGATTATCTCCAAGACAGGGCACGCGCGGCCGCGCTTGGCCGCGCCATGCACAGTAACGGCCGGGCTAGAATTCGAGACGCCCGCTCACCTGCCTCCCCCTCCCTTTCTTGCACAACTCTGGGCTAGGGGGAAGACGACGGGAATCAAGTCACCATCCTTCTCGGCTGACCCTCTCACGCTTTCCCTCGCGCCTACAGCATACTTACGCCCCCACGGAGCGTGATAGAGTCTTATCGCACGTGCACTTTATATACGGAACATCACGACTACGGCGATGATGGCAGAAATTCGCCTGGAGTATAAAAGGCACTTATCCGTGCTTCCAATCGCGTGTTCTGTGGTGCGTATTGTACTTATATTTAATTTTTTATTGTCATTCCGTTACACTGGGTATTCCTCCTTCCGCGAAGAAAGTGGCAGCCGTGCCATCTCTGGGGTGATTCGTGTGTGTACTGTCCCGACTACCACGTCTGAAAAGCGCGTGCAGTGTTTCTTCTTTACTTTCTTGTTTCCGTTAAACTGCTTTCACAGAGTGCGTCTTCGAGCTGGGACTGCAGAGTGGACTAATCGAAAACTGTCAGATAACGGCCTCGTCGGCAGCCGACACCTTGCACGCGCCGTGGGAAGTGCGCAAGGGCGGATCCAGTGGTACGTATATCACACGATCGGTTGTTTCTACAGGGAGATCCCGTGCAGCGCTGGCTCGCGTCGTGTTTGTCCAAACCGCCTGTCGTTTCACTGCGCCGTGAACCGTTGTCATTGTTTTTCGAACTGCACAAATATTTTTGGTTCAGTAAGCTGGTTATGCAGGAAAGAAGCCTCCTACCGCGCTATCGAACCACTTAACCCCACAACACAGATGTTTAAGGGAAAGCACGCTTTAACGGCCAAACAAAGCCAGTGTTGGGTTTCGTCCTAACAATGACAGAAGGCGCTATACCGTTCCTTATTGTTTGTTTGTTTGTTTGTTTGTTTGTTCGTTTGTTCGTTGTTTGTTTGTTTGTTTGTTTGTTTGTTTGTTTGTTTGTTTGTTTGTTTGTTTGTTTGTTTGTTTGTTTGTTTGTTTTGTTTGTTTGTTTGTTTGTTTGTTTGTTTGTTTGTTTGTTTGTTTGTTTGTTTGTTTGTTTGTTTGTTTGTTTGTTTGTTTGTTTGTTTGTTTGTTTGTTTGTTTGTTTGTTTGTTTGTTTGTTTGTTTGTTACGGCGTCTTTGCAGACCAGGCGTACGTTTCCTTTATTTCGGGCACAGTATGCAAGTAACTTGACATGAACTGCGTCCGCCGCGAAATTCCACCCCTGTGGAGAATTCAAGTGCGAGCGAATGAGCGCGGTTTAGCGGGAACAATCATGTATACCCGGCGCTTCTATTTACGCAGCATCCGGTAGACGTGCCTGCCTTTTTTTTTCCTATTAAGAGCTCTTTTTCTTTTCTCTCATTCTCTCTTTGTGCCACTAATTTCGCGTCCTTTCGTCGCCCCACGTGACTGTGCAGTATGGTCTCCCGCCGTGAAGTCGAGCCTGCAGCACGACTACCTGCAGGTGAACTTTATGCGCGTCACCAGGGTGTCCCAGGTGGAGGTGGTGTACGTGCCGGGCTCGCGCCGGGTCTCCAAGTACCGGCTGCTCTACAGCGACAACGGCCAGGACTGGTACAAACACGGAGACGTAAGAAATGACGCCGCGTGCTGCAGCAAAGAACGCGCCTCTGTAGATACGGTAACCTCATGGAACGTGCCTCGACGTATACATGCGACGCCGCAAAGCGTCGACACGTCCGTGCTACACTGCGCGATGACCGCGTGGTGAGGTCGGGCAAAACCTGTGACACCATGGTAACGCGCATGGTATAGTGCGCAGCCCATTGGCTTCTTGCTCAGCGCGAGAGAAGTGCGCGCCGAATATACATCGTGTACGTCGAAAGCGCCTTCATTGTGGTACACATTTGCGTGCTTACGAACAATGTAGAGCGTTTCTTGTTGTTTTAGAGGATGTGGTTTAGAAAAATAGAGAGATCTGACGCTTATAATTGTTTCCATGGTGTAAGGGTGCTTGTAAATTTTTATCTGTTTTAGGGCTATATATACGTGTTTCACAGTGAAAAAACTAGCTGTATAGCTGAGGCAGCTTTTCATGTCGAAGCGCTGTTTTGGGCACACAGGTTCGAACCCTGGACCACAAGAACGGCGTGGCCATCGACCGGCTCGAGAAGACAATCCAGGCGCGCCAAATCCGCTTCGTCATTGAGGAGGCGTCCGACCCGCAGATGGAGGACGAACTCCTGGTCGGCATGCAGCTCGAGCTGTACGGATGTTACATCGAGGAGTTGGACCAGGAGCACGGAGGTATTATGCTAGACGCGTCAAACAGAACTATCTGATACTAGACTTAGTCATCGTGTCACCACATTGCAAGGTGGCCTACTTGCAATGTGGCCACTTACAATGTGGCCACTTGCAATGTGCAATTTACAAAGGTCACAGCGGTTGCATTTCGGCCGGGGCCGAATAAAAATAGTGCCATTTTATACCGATACTTCGGTACGAGCACGAAGGAACCGTATGTTGTTAGCGTGGATGCAACCTTGTGGCGTAGTATTAATTAATTATTAATCATTCAAATAATCAATTTACTAATAAATAATTAATTAGATATCCCAGTGGATCTGTTTCAATTAATTCATTATTAATTGAGTATTTCATTCATTCAAGATCCCACTATGCGATATTTCTGGTGAGAAGGCACACGCTGTGAGCGAAATGCTTTTTGCGTTGCACGCCTTTCTGGAAAGTTGCGAAATTTTTGGACAAAAGCCACAAAGAGGACGAATGTAGCGGGACCTGTGAGTAATACCCCGCTCATACGGCGGTGCTCCCTTTCTCAGTTAACGCAAAGGAGCCAATCGCGATCGAGAAATTTGATCCCGATCAGTGTCGATCGCGATCGAAATGGCCCGTGTGACACAGGTGCACCATGAGCATCGTTCATCGACAGCGGCAGCCTATTTTATGACCACTGCCGGACGAAGTCATCTCCCAGCTATCTCCACTTTCCCCTGTACTACGCTAGCCCTCACCATCATTTTAATATTCTAAGCTTCTAATCTCATCACACCGCGTAATCGTCGGTCGTTCTTTCCAGCGTTTTCTTTCCATTGTCACCCATTGTGTCACTCTAATATACAGCCGGTTACCTACTCCACGTATTACATGACCTGCCCCGTATATACATTTCTTCAACCAGAATATCAGCTACGCTTGCACGCTTTATGTTTGTCATACTACCCTCTTCCTGTCTCTTAACGTTACACCTACAATATACTGATCTATCGATCGTTGTGCGGGCCCTTATCTTATCGGTTCGTTAGCCTTTATCGGTGCAGCAGTCATTTCTGACGTGCCAAAACGTGTTGTGAGCCGCTGGTGAGTGCACATCAGCAACACGCGGCCTATGTAAAGCAGTGGAGGTAATGGGGTGCCTCGACAATTATTGCTGCAAGTTCACCACGTTACAGATGTTCAATGCCTTTCTTGAGAGTACTATAGCAGGCACTGAAGTTGACTTTTATTTTTCAGTTGCTTGTGAAGAGGACAACACCTGGTACTCGCATGTTAAAAGTGCGTATACATTTATGCCTACTCTTATGCATTCCCTACTGTCTTCTTTTTTTTTTCAGGCAGTATTAGGCGATAGGCCTACGTGTGCACTACAGGAATTTGCAACATCATCTCACTCAGAAACCACAACAGAGTGCATACCCCTCCATATTTTTTTGTTATTTAGTACTGATCGAGGCTCTCCTATTCTCATTCTATTATAGTATACAGCGGAATAATGTTATTTATAATGTTACGAGGAGATTTACTTGAAATAACCGCATGATAGGACTTTAGGTTTTGTACTGCTGTGCTACCATTCTTGATTTTCAGTGTTTGCTCATTTCGCTCGAAACATGACAAAAGAGCGCATAATGTTTTTTTATGTACTGTCAGTAGACTCACAGCAGCGCCTCTTCTCTTTCATTCAGCCAAGAAAACGCGCCACTTTGCAGTGGACACGATCAACAACATCGTCTACTTCTGCGACTTCCACGGAAAGACAGAGTGCGTTCACGCCCAAGTTACACATTTAACCCGCTTGCTATGGCGGCAGATGTGTAGTGAGAACCACCCTGAGCGCCATTCATTTTTGTTTCAGTCACTTGGCCTGCTTCTCTTCCAACGACGGAGGAAAAACTTGGATAAGTACGTATCTCTTTACTTATATCTGTGCATTTTATGACTCACTAAGTCGATTTCTTAACAGCGAAGCTGTTTAAGCGAGCCGTAATGTGTGGTTCGTATCAAGAAACTGCCGCGCCGTAGCCATGACAACCAGGACGGCGGCGCATGTGCACGCGGTCTCCTCCTCTCCAGCTCCCTCCTATACCGACCCCCGCCTCTCTTCTCTCAGCAGCGCGCTGAGCCAGGAGAAAAAAAAAAGGTGAAAGCGTGCACTAGGCCGCGCAAAGCTCAAGACACAGCGAAGCTGGCCGATTGATCGCATCTCTTGGTTAGCTGGGTTGAACTTGACTATGTCGAGGTTTAAACTTCGTTGTAGCTAGGCCTATACTCGTGTACGTCATCTGTGCTAGTACTGGAAAGGCTGCGGTAGTACTGGAAAGGTGCGCTGCGCCATCACGCCACCGCCGCGCTATCACCGCCGCCACAGCTGGTATGCCGTCATGCTCCCCCGCACCGTCGCGCTACCACCGTTAACCTTTCCAGTACTATCACAGATGACGTACACGAGTATAGGCCTAGCTACAACGAAGTTTAAACCTCGACATAGCCAAGTTCAACTTAGCTACAACCAAGAGACGCAATCAACCGGCCAGCTTCACTGTGTCTTGAGCTTTGCGTGGCCTAGTGCAAGCTTTCGCCTTTTTCTTTTTGTCGTTATCGTAATCAGTGTGTCTTTAATGGGGGGCTCACGAGAAACTTGGAAAGTCAATGATATAGCGAGTCTTCTACCGGCGCAACGTTAGACGATTAGTTAGTGGTTGATGCAAATAGTAATCAACAAAGCCCGGGGAAAGAAAGAACAGCTTAATTATCGCTGAATCTGCCAATGAGCAGATAACTTATTGTTATTGATTCGTTGACGAGACGTAAGAGTCTATATTAAGAAAGTTGAGATCTTATACACTTACAAAATGTACTCTTCAGTAGGATGGACGATTGGGCTAGTTCTTAATATGTACTGGGTAGTAACAACGCTGGGGTAACTAGACGACAGTGTTTGTCTCTTCTTTCTTATGGCGTATTCGAATGTTCCTTTTAGCGCTACGATGGTCATGTAAAACAACGATTAAGTTTAGTGGCGTCATTCTGGCTTCGTCAGCACTGTAGGTTGTGGAGTCCGCCATCAGTGAGACATTTACTAGTTACTGCAGTCTTCCTTTTTATGAGAATCTCTCTCTCTCTGTCTGTCTCGGCACTATAGGAGCGTGCTTATTGTTACGTAAAGCTTAGTTGCTTTGTTAAACGACGTTTCAACCATCGTAAAAGTGTTCAGAAACAACTAGTCAAGTGTGCGATTAAATTCACCGCGCAGCGCTGTATTCCCTCAGTAGATCTGTTTCAAGCTATCAACCCGTCTCGCCTGTATGTTCCGATGTCCTAGTCGCTTTCCGGCCTGAATGCGCTGAGCCTATATGTATACTATAGTGACATGAATACGTTTGGCCGTGAACGGCAGTCCTGGAGCCGTTCGTGAACCACCTGCTGGGCTTCGACCCGGAGTCTAGCCGCATGCTGGCCTGCGACTCGTCGGGCGAGTCCTTCCTGGCCAGCTCGGACGGCACCCACTGGGCGCTGGTGCCAGGCCGCGCGGCCAACGTCTCGCTCAGCCGCGCCAACTTCGTGCCCAGCCTGATCGTGCCAGCAATGACGCGCTCCGACATCCTCTCCAAGGACCTCATCATTGGCGATTGGAAAGGTCTCTCCACACTCACGCTTTTACTTATTTAGTTATTTAGTTAGTTTAGTTAGTTAGTTAGTTAGTTAGTTATTAGTTAGTTAGTTAGTTAGTTAGTTAGTTAGTTAGTTAGTTAGTTAGTTAGTTAGTTAGTTAGTTAGTTAGTTAGTTAGTTAGTTAGTTAGTTAGTTAGTTAGTTAGTTAGTTAGTTAGTTAGTTATAATGCAACGGAAATGTCGACAACTACAGTACGCCGTTGGTTTCTCCGTGGCTTTTTTTTTTTTTTTGCTTAGTTATTTAACGTCCTCACTTTGGTATAGCTACCCACTTTATCTCGTAACCTTAATGAAACCTTAAAAGCGCGTCACGAATAATAATAATAATAATAATAATAATAATAATAATAATAATAATAATAATAATAATAATAATAATAATAATAATAATAATAATAATAATAATTAAGAAAACACGCACGAGGGAGAATGGCGTAGGACCGAGAACTAAGGCGAGCCTTCAGCACTGGAATGCATTATGCAACCCATAGTCCTTCGTCAACGCGGCCCATCCGTGCCAATAATGTGTCCTCTGCCAAAAAAAAAAAAAAAAAAAAAACGTATCGCAGCGAAGGCGAAATAAGATCCACTCCTCGACCTGGTCGGCACAGCACCGACCAGCTCGCAGTGGTGACGCAAAAATATGTGCTACTGGCCGAGAATGAATAGCTTTTTTTTTTATCGTTATTCGACTAATACAATGCCTAACTGCGACTTCAGCATCGAGTGCGACTGCTCTTTAGCACTTCTACGCACAAACAGAGCAGGCGACAGGCGTTTTTGCAGGAAACTTCAAACCAACTAACCAAACTTCGGATTCTTGTGCTGCAGCAGTTATCTAAAGACCGCCTGTGAAATATGCGCTACTAATGACGTTGCAACATTTTTTTTTTTTTTTTTTTTTTTTTTTTACGATGACTCTCACTCACCCTCACATCTGTTGATGTAGGCTTCGCTGCACAGCTACTAGTGTTGCGGTGTAAGCTTTGCCACAACGCTGGTAGCTGCGCAGCGAAGCCTACACTTACTTATGTGCAAGTGAGCGATCGCTTACCACCCATTGATGCTTCCCCTGCACATTTCGTATCTACCACCAATACATTTTCAACTCAGGACTACTTTCAAACCTTTTGACTTAACTTTGCCGGGTCTAAACTACCAGACTACTCTTTCAGAACACTTCTTGCGTTTCTTCCACGAAAAGAAATAGAGAGAAAAAAAAGAGAAGAAAAGAATGAACTATCCCTGTTCTAACTTTTGTGAGCATCCGAACTCTAACGTCACTTAGGCGCCACGAATTTTGTCGCATGTTCGTGTGAGTGTGATTTTTTTTTTTTAACAAGTTCTTTGGCGACTTCAAATGGATTTGGGGTACGTGGGATCTGGGTATCTAGCTGCCACTTTCTGACCACTTTCGACAAAATAAATCTATTTCATGCCTTCTAGCGCACGTAATGACAAAGAAAAAGGCGTCGAAATCAAACTTAAAACAAAAAGGATGCAACAAGTTAGCATAGAGCTATGTGCGGAACAATAGTAATGCGTAATTAGCGCAACGAGGCCGAAATTAAACCCAGTCGCGCTCGTTAAAACTGCGCGCGCGCCTATAACCGGATACGGAACTGTGACTTAACTCAACAGAAAAATATGGGCCGATCCCGGAGACAGTGCAGTCTTGGATCTCGTGCATCATGTAAAACTACTTCGTGCATCATGTAAATACTTGAGTTCAAGTATGTGTGGACTGATCCCGAAGGTAGTGCAATCTGAATAACAAACAACATGGTACACTAATGCGCCCAAGAAGACCTTGTCTTTCCTCGATGTCAACCGCTGTTGACTCGTCTTTCCCTGGTCTGTAAAATACACATTAAATATATTTCTCACTTTTTTATTTTTATTTTTTTGCTACTGAGAAGTAAGACAAGGTCTCCAATTGTTTAGCGTTGATCCATCTACTAAAGTACATGATAATCTGGTGGTGGTAATGGTGGTGGCGGTAGTGTTGATGATGATGGCGATGCTGATGATGAGGTGGGGTTAAGAACAGAAAATAATCTGTTGTTAACAAACAATTGAGCAAGTCAGGCTTCTGGCACTACAATAGCCTATGACGTCCTGTGGAGTTAGTGCAGGAATTTCAAGTAGGGGTCTCCACCAGTCCTGCGCTTTTGTACCGTGTTCTGGCACATTCCTAACCCCTTCCATCCCCAAAACGTGTGCAGAAGTGACGTATTTCGTATTCACAATAATCTGTCAGTACCGTGCAAGTTAGCATTTCCGTTAGTGCCCGTTTGCCAGCGTTCGTTATTCTTGTATCTCTCTTGTTGAAAAATAGGCTTTAGCGGACTTGTTTCCTCCGTTTTACTCTTTTTCTCAGCCACCTACGACGGGCTTGTGTACAAGGACGCTGAGGCTCCTGCCGCCATCTGGAAAGGCTGCTGCATCGGAGCGGAGTAGCCTCGACACCGGCTAACCACGGTGTCTACGCGTCGACACCGGCTAGCCACGGCGTTTACGCGTTGAGAACGTTTCTTGCTCGTATACTTGCTTTGGCGGACAGAAAAGCAATAAGGAGAAACGAACGAATGCTGTGAATTATGTAAAAATTGCGTGGTTATTTGGGCGAGGACTCGCGAGCTACGCTCAGGAGCCGTAGATCGTGTCATTGTAACGCTTGCGGTCGCTGAGACAGCGTTGTTGTTTGCAGCGTACATATATGACAATTTTCCAATTTATAGTAATGTTTTGTTATCTGAACTTATCCTTCGTTTATAAGACCAAGATTACTATCGCCCGTGTATCTAGTAGGTGACTTGTGAAATAATAATCGTTTGACAGCCTCTGGCTCAACTTATTGAACAATCAAACGCAGCACTTTCGACATACACGATGAGGTTAATTATGTTATGCTTACCCGTAATTTGGTTATATTGTGACTACAGAATGTGCGGCGTTGCAAGAATAAGTGACTACAGATTGCGCTTGCTGCGAAGAGCCTTCATCGGGAAACTCAAAGCCGCCGCATCTCAGTTCAGTTAATGACACGTGGTCCTAAACGATCGCTTCGCGATGTCACCATGTTTGTAAGACTCTCTGCAAAATGCAAAGGCGTCATTAAAAACGAGTGACCACGAACAAAGAAGCCTCTGTGAGAACAATTCGTTACTTCGGTTGGATTCAGCAGCTGAAACATCTTCGCGATTAGCTTCAACGTCGCATGCAGTAAACGTTCGAGAGCTGAACGATGCGCAATGTTATTGCGTTCTAAGACCTCGAAGGACTCCAGCCTAAATAAAACGTCATCAAGCAACCAACTAATATACAAAATTCTCGCCCAAACAATGTGTGTGTGTGTGTGTGTGGGGTGTGTTTTTTTTTTTTTTTTTTCGTCAATACACGCAAGGAACCCTCTGGCAAGAAAGTCTACCACCACGCGGCTAGGCAACAAGATTTCTTCGAGGCTGACATAATACAATTCTACTTTTGGCACGTTATGCTGGCGATGTTTAGTTCGCATCCATGTACATCTCTTTAGAACTGCTACAAGAGCGTCCAGCAAGCCTTTCGCAAAATCTGTGTCACCGACCTTCAGCCGAAGCTTGACTAGCTGTCTAAACGCTTACATTCTGAACACCGCCTATGCAAGTGTCCTTATTCATTACTGCACAATATTGCCCTACTCGCCACATTACTGTGCAGCACTGTACAGGAACTGAATGAAGCATGTGAAGGCTCCCACGCCAGTTGAACGCATGCTAGACTACCTTGCTTGCACAGAATAGCTGATCGAACGCAATAATCAAGTATGAGGAGGTTTCTCCATCCTCCCTGACCTGACAACAATTGCTTCGCGAGCCTAAAGACGGCAGCAAAAAACAAACCACGTGCCTGCTGCAATGAGTAGAAACAAGTGCTCCCTGTACAATAGGAACTTGTCCGTTTTCACATTTGCGAAGCTACTGCTTTTCCGCATAGCATGGTCATCACTATGGCTACTATTGATGCTACCAAATCTTCATAATATTTTTTTTGCGTAATCTTACTCGCAAAAGTTGGAAACTAGAAACCCCGTGCACAGTTCATATATTTCAGATTTTGTTACTCTAAGTAGTTATACTAAAGATAGCAACTTATTACTTTCATTCATGTTCCTCGAGGTGCTTCCTTGAAATTTCCCATGAGAATTCTAAAACAGTTGTCTGATAAATTATTAGTGCTATACATCCATTCAATACACGAGTATTCATGCTATAATTTTATGTATCGCAGTATACGTTGCGACTACTATACGTATTGAAATCAAATGTTTTAAACCTAAAAGCACCGAAAAAAAAACACATTTCTAGCGGTAACGAAAGAGTTAAGAGAAAGCTGCACAGACAGACATGTCATTTGTGGCGGCAAACTCGATTCAAAACGTGCTCAAACCAAGCCGCATCAAGTCATCGACAAACTCAATTTAGGAGCACACCTTGCCCATGCTCCGGAGTATTGCCCTCTTCCTTGGGAAAGTGGTTGTACAGCAGCTTGCGGCAATTCTAGCTAACTCTGCTTCGTGCTTATCGTTTGCTTCAGCGAGTCCGCCGTGCCTTTGAGATCTATCCATATTGTGTGAATCATGGCCGTCGTCTTGAGTAGTCCATACCGGCACTTCCAGTACACGTGATGTGTTTGCCTACAAAGGACGTAGCCCTGAATGCTATTCTAAACCATTCTGGACACTCATATTTTACCCCATTGTCGAATTCGCCAGCTTGTCCACGCTGATTGGCTCACACTCTGACTAGCTCAAAACGCCAACATGACGGAATTTGATAAGGTTCGACATTGTGTCCAGAAGGATGACCCTGGATGGCTACCACGTGAAGCATGCAAAGTGGTATAGTGTGTGTCAAACCAGAAACGTGACCCCCCCCTCCCCCGCCCCTCCCTACCCTACCTCCCTTTTCAATCAAGTATACGCCCCCCCACCCCCCCCCCCCCTTGCGAAAACAATCACGGCTACGTGACTGTTGTTATCTTAGGCTTACTTAAACAATTAAGGAGCCGTACTGTAATC
Source organism: Dermacentor silvarum (assembly GCF_013339745.2). Taxonomy (NCBI): domain Eukaryota; kingdom Metazoa; phylum Arthropoda; class Arachnida; order Ixodida; family Ixodidae; genus Dermacentor; species Dermacentor silvarum. The sequence continues at coordinate 28,603,958 of NC_051161.1, read as the reverse complement.
GATCAGAAAGCCACAAGGACAACACCAGCGGCACAAGCTCCAGTCCCATCGAGGCGTTGCAGCCTCCTCTGAAAGGCAAGTGAGCACGTTTTTTTTTTTTTTTTTTTTTTTTTTATTATTTTATTGACCCTTTGTTTTGAAACTGAAATGCCTTACTTCACTTCGTAACCGAAAAGGTAATTTTGCGCGGTGTCGTGCCTTCTATGGGAATTTCACATATAGCTCGAGAGAGCGCTCAGGACCATAGCGCAGCTTTTCTGCGCTCCTCAACGCTGGTATGGCGGCCATGACAAGCCCACCACGAACCTCCCGCCGCCTGTCTTCAACGGCCATCTTTCTTGTCCATAGAATTTGCCGCACGAGCGAGGCTAGCGTCCGCACAGGTGGGGCTCGAAAGTTCTTTGGTTGTTCGCACAAAGTTCAGTAGTTGGAGCAGTTGCACTCCGACCTGTTCGGGTCCAGGGCGGCAAGATAATGGTGCGGCTCGCCGTTGCAATCTGCGTGGAGGAGCCCTGTTACATACATACATACATACATACATACATACATACATACATACATACATACATACATACATACATACATACATACATACATACATACATACATACATACATACATACATACATACATACATACATACATACATACATACATACATACATACATACATACATACATACATACATACATACATACATACATACATACATACATACATACATACATACATACATACATACATACATACATACATACATACATACATACATACATACATACATACATACATACATACATACATATGAAGCCAAGGAAAGCATAGGGGTAATTAGCTTTGGTTGAAATTGAAATGTAGAAAGCAATGAAGAAAAAAACACCGCTCAAACACTCCGCACAGATGGTTAACCAGCGAAGCTGAAACGTGCGGCCCCGGTGTTTAGCAGTGGGTTAATCCCGACGCTGTATTGAAGCGTTTCTCAATTATTGGTTACATGCTTGTGTTTCTAGTGGAACGCAAGCGCCAATGCCGGGCAGATGCGGCTAACCACGACGCCGAGCTAACTCGAGATATCGAACACATGCGACAACGGCGAGCCGAGGAGCCGGCGTTGCGGGCAGATCAGGTACGACGCAGAGAACGACGTCACTAACGGCGCTGCCAATGGTGCGCGCGCTTGGGTGCGACGTAGAGAACGACGTAACTGACGGCGCAGCCAATGGAGACGTTTAGCGATACATGGGACGAACGGTTTTTCGTTTCGCCTAGCCATATACAGCTTTCGCTGTAAAAAGAAATGAAAGTGCATGGAAAAGAAGATAAGTTGTCGCCGGTGGGGACCGAAACCACAACCTTCGCATTATACGCGGGCGATGCACTACCAATTGTTCCATAGCGACGGCCATCAATCCGTCCACTAACTTGGGTATTTATGTGTGCTTATAGGTATAGACCTGGGAGTGCTAGCTATTTACAATCGCAATGATCGCAGCGCTTTCTTGAGGAGGACAGTGCGGTCGACTTGAAAGAACAGGAGCGCGTGGCCTGCAGAATGGCGAAACTAATATCAGAAATATAAAGGACATCAGTGCATGAAAGCTGTTCCGACTACAATTAGCTTTTGACACCGCTTCTGATAGGGCGTCGTCGGCCAAGAGCGACATGTGTCGCCAACGGGATTGAATTTGGTGGGCCTGTCAATAGCATACTGCTTCGCAGTCGCATCCGCAAGCGAAAATGCGACGCTGAAAGCGTGTTAGTATAGACGCGCCCATCGCGCTGGCACGTGCCTCTGTTGGGGACGGCGTCAACGGCGGGCCTGGGTCCCAGAAAGTTGAAAAAGTTGAGCGCTATGACGACCAGGCACAAGAAGGCGATGACCGCGATGCGGAGCAGGACGCCCAGGGCGCGGCATAGCGGGGTGCTGACCACCGACGCCGTGGCCGCGTAGCAAGTCTGCCACCACAGGGACGCCAGCCGCGCCGGCTGCATCCTGTCCTTCGCTGGTCGTCCGGATTGGATCAGCTCTGTCTGGCTGCAGCAATGCCGATGATGATCATTTTGCTCTAAATTGATGTTTAGTTCATTGCTATATTATAGCAAAGCTTCGTATGGGTACCAGGAGTTCAGCTGTCTGGCGACGTGCAGGATCATGTGCACGATGATGACCGAAAGACCTGTCAGGGGACACAACGTACGGCCAGCATTGTATAGTGGTACTCAACAGTTATGCATCCTTCATGACTGTAAGGATCAACTCTAGGTTGAATGAACCTCGCGTGGTTGAAAATTGTCGAGTGCAATGTATAAAACTATGCCTTTGATAAAAATATATGCGCGCTACAATAATAGAAGGTCAGCTATACTCTCAAGGACCGAAGAGATGCTTTCAGTTCGGTTTTTTAGTTGCTTGGTTGGTTGGTTTGCCTCTATATATGGCTCATACCCACTATAGGGGATTGTTCAAGAGAGAGAGAGAGAGAGAAAAACATTTATTTAGACCATTCAGATCGTTGATCTTGAGGACGAGTGGGTGGTGTCCTCATTCCAGGACTCCACTGGCCATGGCTGCTCGACGTACTTGCTGGACGAGAGCTTGTTGTCCCGCCAGGGTATCGCCGGTCAGCTGTACCTCCCACCGCTCAAATGACGTGTTAGGCGTCTTTAAATGTTGAGGTTTGCCCCCGCACCCCCACGAGATGTGAAAGAGTGTAGGGCGTGTGTCGCCGCACCAGGGGCAGATGCCGCGATATGTTTGTGGGTATATTTTGCTGTATCTGTGTAGGTTTGGGAATGTGTTTGTTTGGATAAGTCTGAGGGCTATTGCCTCTTCAGTGCTGAGATTTTTGTGAGGGGGAGGATAAATCCTGCGGTTGAGTCGCTGGATTTCGAGTCGGTCGCAGTAATTTGATGGCAGGGGCACAAAGGTAAAGGAAGGGGATTGATAAGACGATTGGTTTTGCCCCGCTCGGTTAATTAGCGCTCGAGCTAAGGCGTTCGCCCTTTCGTTCCCCTCCAGTCCCGCGTGACCCGGCGTCCAAGTGATTTGATGGGTTTCTTGTAGCCTCGGGCCTAGAATTTGAGCCGCCAGCACCGGTGTTCGTCCGTTGGTAAAGTTTCGGCAGGCCTGTTGCGAGTCGGTAACGACATGAACTTCCCTGCCCACCCTGTCATGTTGTTTTATTACTAGCGCTGCGGCTATGGTCTCAGCCGCAGCTGGGTGCTCTGCCCTGACGGAGGCCGCGAGGGTTAAGGAGTTGTCTCTCCCGTTCACGGCGGCTACCGCGAAGAGGCCCCCTGCGGGGTACGCCGCCACGTCCACGTACTGTACGTACGGGTCACTCTTGAATTGTCGGCGCTGTCTGTTGACCCGCGCCTTGCGTCGTCCTTCGTGGAGTTCATGACTCATGTGCTTTGGTATGGGGTTCGCCGTGATCTTGCTTCTGACCTCGGGCGGGAGTGATCGTTGCCCATCGAGGGCACGAAGCTCCGTGGCCGTGCCGGTCCGGTGGAGGATGGCTCTGCCCGCCGCCGTGTTCTGTAGTCTGGCTTTTTGCGAAGCCATAACCGCGTCCGACAGCTCAGCGAAGGTGTTGTGGATGCCGAGAGCCGCTAACCTCTCGTTTGAGGTGGTAACAGGGAGACCCAGGGCCGTTTTGTACGCGCCTCTGATGATGGCATCGACTTGTTCTTGATCGCGTTTGTTTAGCGAGTCGTAGTGATACGGCATGCTAAACGTTACTCTGCTGATCACCAGAGCCTGGACGAGGCGGAGCGTGTCCTCTTCTCGCATGCCCTTGCGGCTTCTTGTTATTCGTTTGATAATCCGCGAGATCTGGTTGGTGGTGGACCTTAGGGTTTGGATGGTGTGGGATGCTTTCAAGTTGCTCTGGATCCAAAAACCCAGAATCCTAGTCTTTTTGCTTTCCGTGATCTTGTGGTCCTCTAGATAGAGTTCGATAGGGCCGGGTGACTTATAGATTCCTCCTCCGTGAACCCGTATCACCTCGGACTTCTCGGGTGCGCAACGCATCCCGCTCGCTGCCGCAAATCTCTCCACGGCCGTCGCGGCCTCCTGAAGGGTCGCCTCCTTTTGCGCGAGGGAGCCCTTGGTGGCCCAGAGCGTGATGTCGTCCGCGTATAGGGCGTAACCGAGGTCCGGGATCTTCCGCAGCTCTTTGGTCAGCGCTAGCATCGCGATGTTGAAGAGAATCGGGGAGACTATCGCCCCTTGCGGCGTTCCTTTGTTCGGCACGTCGATCGTATCCGATCGAGTCTGGCCTATTCCGATGGTTGCCGTCCGGCCCGTCAGGAACGATTTGACGTAATTAAAGATGCGCTCTCCGCAGCTGATGTCGTTCAGTCCCTTGAGAATGGCCTCGTGAGAGATGTTATCGAAGGCCCCTTTCAGGTCGAGTGCGAGCAGGAGGTGTTCTCCTCCCTTCGGGATGCCCTTGAGAACTTCTTCCTTCAGGATTAGGAAAGCATCTTGCGCAGAAAGTCCCGGCCTGAAGCCAAGCATGGTGTGCGGGAAGAGGTCACCGTCCTCTATGTAGTGTTGGAGGCGAGCTCCGATGACCCTCTCGTACAGCTTGCCGAGGCACGAAGTCAGCGAGATGGGACGTAGGGCGTCGATCGCGGGCTTCTTGCCTGGCTTGGGAATGGTCACGACTTCCGCGTGTTTCCACTCGTTCGGTACGTGGCCCTTGCTCCAGAGTTCCTCGTTTAGGTATTCGGTCAAGTCCAGGATGTGCTTCGGGCTCAGGTTTCTAATCATGGCATTGGTGATTTTGTCAGCCCCGGGAGCAGTGTTGCGCTGTGAGGCTCGTGCCGCGGCATACACCTCTTCCTCCGTGATCGGAGCGTCCAGTTCAGGTCTTGGTTCCCCTTCGTATTTTAGGAGGCAGGGTCGTATGGGGTCGTTACCCAGGTATCTGGTTTTTAGGGTGTCAATCAGATCCTGGTCATTCCCGGGGAATTTGTGAGCGATTTCTTGAAGTGTCCGACTGGTTGTCGCTTTGGCCTTGTCGGGCTCGATCAGGCAACGCAGGATGGCCCACGTCTTCGCCGTACTCAGGGTACCTTTGAGCGAGGTGCAAAACTGGACCCAATTTTGCTGCGTCAGCTCGGTCGCGTAATCTCTGGCTTCTTCTGTTATTTGAGCGATTCGTAGACGGAGTTTCCGGTTTAACCGCTGTCGCTTCCACCGTTTGAGGAGGCCCTCACGGGCTTCCCACAGGTGTAAAAGCCGGCGGTCGACTTCGGGTGTCTCGACCGTGCGCTGGATGGTTTTGGTGGTTTGGATGTGGGCGTCTCGGAGGTGCTTCATCCATTCCGCTATGTCCGTTATACCGCTTTCGGGTGGGGGGTACTGCCTGTACGCCTCCCAGTCCAAGAATATGATGTGGTTAGAAAGATTATTACTCAAGTCTAGCCACTTCACCTTATTTGCCACCTAGCACTGCAGATGTCAGCGCCCCACTACACCTGCCGCTATGGTTCGATATGAACGTTGGACACAACGCATAAATAAAGTTTCTGCTCTACCTCGCTCCTGCCTTCCAATTTTCCGGCTATTCCGAGTTCCTCCCAACAATTACGACTGCGTGCAGTCATCGCCCAGGACACGTATATAGCAGAGCGCGTACAGCTCTAGTGAGCGAGGTCGAGGCAGACGAAGCAGCGGGACCCGTTCACGATCATGGCCGCTCGCCGGGCAACGGGGCCGGTGCAAGCGTTCCAGCGCGGCGGCGACGTCGGTCGCCGCGGGGCCGCCCTGCTCCTGCGTGCCCCGGTGTTGCTGGGCGACGGGGAAGGGCCGCCCACGGTCGGCCGCTGGGCCATGGCGCTCTGCGAGGAGTTCGTGCAGCAGCTGTACCAAGCCGTGCGTGCCGCCATGGCTCTGCTGCACACGCTGTGGATCGTCGGCGGCGACAAGCCGCCTGCAGCCGCTGCCACGCCGTCCTCGACGGCGCTGCATCAACAACGGCAGGAGACTGCGGACGCGCCGGCCCCCGAAGCCCGTCGCAAGCCAAATTCGCACGCACCGACGGTAGCCAGCGCAGCCAAGCAGCCTTCCCGACCGAAACTGGGTCTAGATGCGGCCGCGGGTACGTCAAAGGCGCCTCCAATTGCATGTTGCTCGTAATCCGTTTGCGGTGGAGCGCGGGACGAATGGTGTACGGTTCCGAGTGCGATCCGACATACGAATAGAAAGAGATAGATAATTTAATGAGGAAAGGCAGAAAGGTCGGCCTCGGGTGACACTTCACTATCCTGCTACTCTGCTGCGAGAAAAGGGGGAGAGGAGAAAAACAGGGATATGAGGATAGACAGCATGGTGCGCATAGACAGCAGGGGGCGGATAGACAACAGGATGAGGATAGGTGAGGTGCTATTATAACACTTTAGTGTCCGAAGGGCACATTCAAAGCCTCGAATCTAGACCTGTGATTCGCCATACCGAGCAATGAGGCCCTGCTGCAGACGTGATATCTATGCGTCCAATCACGAGTTGCGCAAACCACCGATCAAAACCAACTCGCGGGAAGACGGAAGTGCTACGGCTGCTTCGTTTTACGCCACACTTCTACGTCACAAAAGGGTTGGACGGGGAGTCGCGCTGGCGCGTGCGGAACCGGGTAAATTGAACGAATAATTTGACGCCTGTTACGTCGGCCTACGTGGCGATCTTGAAATGTATATAACATTGTAAGTACATTTTTATGACAATTCCCTTCAATTTCTTGAATATTAACGTGTGCCGTCAATTTTTAAAACCAAGAAGTTGATTAATCTTATTACTTTAATTAGTGAATGGTCTGCTTTCATTTCTCTGTTGAATAATGTCCACCTGGGCAAGCTATTCGCTTGCAGTGACGCAATTCGAGCAAGGTTCGTATAGGTTTTAAAACACCGTTCGAAATAAAGAAACACAATGTATAAGCCGATCTATTTAACGCACCTCGTAACTCGTTTGTGCGAGAGAACGTGCCCCTTTATCGGCGGCTTTATATCGGCGGTGGAAGTCCGACCACCCACCACCATGAAAACGGGTGAAAGAGCCAAAGAAAGCTATTAGATAATCAGTGATCTCCCTTTGACTGTCAAATCGAATGCACACTGCACAGTTCCACGACTCGTGAGCGTCTTAAATGGCCGTTCTTGCTTTTTTTTTTTTTTTTCCGAGCAGAGCACTGCAATGTCTAGCGGCTGTGCTTCTTTAAATAATTCAGCATTGGTCATAAGAGCTTTTGTTTTTAATGGGTGAGGGCGGGATGTCTAAGCAGTAGAACCTTTATTCAGATTATCCATGTTAGCATTCCGGGTTGTTAATGCCTAGTGCTTGAAAATGACAATGCAAGATTTGTGTGGTGGTTATTTTCTGTTGCTAAGAAGATGTGACTCTTTTCGGTCTCTTTTTGCTAAGCAGAGTTATGAAAAAGAATCTACACATTTTTGACAGCGCAACCCTCAATAACTTGTGGGTTTAGTGCCTGGAGCATGGTTGAGGCAAGCTGAGGTCATATGGCTGAGGACCAAACACGTGCACATTGCAGAACAGCCCAGTGCATGACAACGTAGAATTAAGTGGTCAAGATATGAGATTTTCGAATAAATAATAAATATTATATTTCATACTAGTTTTCATATCTCGTTGAACGTTCGCGATATGTGAAAGAAAAAATGGATAAGGGGGAGGGCTTGAACAATACCCCCCTCCACACATTAAAAGCTCTGCGCACTGCTCTGGCTAACTATATATTTATGAATTTTTATTAATCATCTCATAAAATGCCAACAAACAAGGACATCAAGGACAAGGTCTTTGTTGGCTTCTTGGCCGTATGCGTCGATGGTCCAGAAAGCCACGAAAGCCTTTTTGCACTACCTCAAGTCGACAGCTCTTGGCGACCGTCTGTAGACTTCGTGCGAAGTTTCAAATGTGCGCGAAACTGCGCTCTCTCTATTTCTTTCTCTCTCTTTTCATCCCTATACTCCCTTTCCCCAGTGAAGGGTAGCAAACCGGACGTGCGTCGGGTTAACCTCTCTGCCTTTCCTCTCTTCTCTCTCTCTCTCTCGCTCTACTATGTGTCATCCTTTTACTGCGACAAGCGCTTGGTAGAATTTGTAAAACTGCGAAAATATGTGGCCGTACTACTTCAAAATGGTTATCCGCTTGCCTGTCTTAATCGATCTGGTGGTCACCACTTCCTGCAATTCCAGCGCGGAAGCGTAGCCTCGAGCATCCTACATCGGCGGTTCACCCACGTACGGCACCGACAACGTCCAGGCGCTGCAGCCCGATAAGGCGCATCCCAATGCCCAGCACCGCGCTCGGACAAACTCGCTCCGGGGACAGGACGGTCAGGCCTTCGCGATGCAAGCTCACGTCATCCAGGCTGTCATCGCCCAAGGCCAGTGCCTCGGCCCCCACGCCCACGTCTCCGAAGAATGCGTGCGCGGCGCCGCTGTCGTGTTCTAGCGCCGCTCTGGCCACGGCTGCCGACTGCAAGAAGGGCCTCCCGGAAATTGCGTCTCCCGACGTGCGAAAGCTGCGCAAACAGGCGGTTGAATTGTTCAACGCTGTGGTCAATGTGTTCGTGCTTCTCGCCAACCTGACTGTGACGCTGGTGTATTGTCTCGTGAGACTGTCTTGTGTGCGTTTCCTCGCCTTGGTGTCGAGGCGAGAGGCGGCCGCCGCCGCGTAGCCCCTGTGTACGTGTTTGTGTGTGTGCGCTCAAAGTCATGTGCTGTATATTTTTCTTGTAAATTGTGTCCGCTGCTTCGCATTAAGCTTGGTATGTTTATAAATTAGTGTCCGCTGCTTCGCATTAAGCTTGGTATGTTTATAAATTATTACCCGCTGTGCTCCGTCAGTCATTTTTAATGCAGTACGCATGCATCCCCCCACTCCCTGCTTGCTATACTACTATCCTATAGTGCAGACATGTGCACAGACAACCGTGTCTCTTCACCGTGGAAAACCAGAAATCCATGTATTACAAAAGGCCTTGCTAAGTGAGCTGTTACAGAAGGTACAGTGCCTAGAATATACGTATTTCGAAGCACCTACGTGTCGCGTGGCAGAGGCGTCGCTGGTTCGAAACAGACTAACATACTAACAATGTAAAATAGTACAATGCTTCAGATTTTCAGGCACCGTGATTTGAGCTATGGCACTTTATTTGATAATTTGAGCCATATTTGAGCTAACACTTGTTGACAGAGCACTCGCAGCCAGCCGACACTGAATTGCAGGCGAAATACCACTCGCCTCATTTCCTAAGTCCACGAGACACACTGTCGTGCACTAATTTTTGCGCGCATATATTTGCACAAGTGTCCTGCGAGAAAACCACCGTCCGCTTTGCGGTTAAAACAGCCGCCAAAACTATCATCATCATTATCACCTCCTGCGGTGGCTTGCACATTGGCTAGCGTCTAGCAAGTTGTCTCATACGCACGCTGCCAAGCACGCCGTTGCGTGGTGCGATGTCTGCTGCTGTTGCATAGCAAAACGTCGCAGTGCTTTTGAGAAGTGAGATAATAACCGCAGGCAGTTATGTCGTTCTTCATAAGAAATGCAGGAGGGGGGAGTCGGTCTCAGCCACGCTTGAAAGACCGGAAGGTAAGTGGGTTAGACGAGCTTCAGTCAGTCATTTGACAGTCGTGATGTGAAGTTCTGTTTGACCGGTTATTTTTCTCGATCCAGAAACGCGCTGGAAGTTCGGCGAAAGCAAACCATGCCAGCAAAAAGAGCAGAGTACTCTCCAAGGGCAAACGTGCTGATGAAATTGTGTCGAGTGAATCGGAAGCAGAGTAAGTGAAAATTGTCCTGGCGCCACGAGGAAGCACTTTCAAGTGTCCACTGCGGCAGATTACCGTGTACAGCTTGATTTATCTTTATAGATGTATGGTTGTCTTGCTTGTGTTTTGTCTTACCTGTGACCTGATGATATTTTGCTAGAAATGACATCGTTCTCGGCCGTCATCACGCCTCGGAGGACGAGGAAGAGCTTGAAACTGAGCAAGAGAAAAAGCTAAGGCTAGCAAAAAAGTACCTCGCCGAAATTGAGAAGCAGGGTAAGTGGGTGACGCTTTATTTTGGCCTTTCATGGCGTGTTTTAAGTGACGGGATTGTGGCAGTTGATAACGTTTGTTTCTTTAGAGCGAGAAAAGCTTGATGCCGAAGAAATAGACCGCTCTGTTGTATCTCATCGACTGCGTACTGACTTAGTAAGTAGCTGCCCTTCATTTACTATTGGATACGTTAAGTATTGCCGATTTCAGGCTACACTTTTTTCTTCACTGTCATTTGCCTTGGTTTTTTTTTTTTTTTTTTTTTTTTTTAACAGCTAGAACAAAGCGGGCAACTTCACAAAAAGATAGCAGAGAAGGTGAGTGCAAATGGTTGTTATCAGCTGGTTAAAATTTTGCAGCCTCGTAACGTGAAAAGCTCTCATTAAGCATGCCTTACATGCGCAATTCATACTGTTTGCCTTTAGGTGCAAGCTGTGGACAAGGAGCGCATTTTGACCCTTAAAGGGCACAAGCTGTCCGTAACATGTGTGACAGTCTCGCACGATGGCCAGCACATCTTCAGTGGCTCCAAAGACTGTAGCATAATCAAATGTAAGTGTTCACCTGGAAGGGTGATGGTTCGTCCTCGTCGTGCTACGCACTGCACCACATAGGTTCACCTGGAGTATGGTGTGATTATTCTAAGTCTCTGTTTTCTCTAAACGCAGGGTGCGCAAAGATGGGCAAGAAGCTCTTCACCGTACCAGGTGCCAAGAAAAACCAAGATCCAAAGTCTGGACATGGAGGCCATGTCCTGGCCATTTCCATTTCTTCGGATGGCACATACCTGGTCAGTTAATTTTAAACAGCTTTATTTAACAAACTCAACCATGTGAAATTGTATACTGCCGTCTTAGCTTTGATTATTTCATTAGATGGGAACTGAAGTTTGTTTGCCTGTGAGAATGACCGCAACTATTGATGGGGGATTCAATTTTTTTTCAGTGCCATTTACTGAGCACTAACTAAAAGGCTCAGTATTTGTGTGTTTTGCGTAATGAGTGTTTCTTTTGAACGTGTCAACCTTAGCTCTTGTTTATTATTTGCTGCCATGGCCACACAAGAGTGGTTTACTACATACATGTGCAATTACATGTAAGCAAGTGCAATTTCACTTCCCAGCTGTTATGAGTGCTCTCTTCAGAGCATGGAAAAAACACTCCCATATTTCTGAAAACTTTTGTAATGTTACTTCATTTGTGCCATTTTTATGCTGTACAGTTTCCTTTTTTTTTTTTTTTTATTCGAAGTACTATTTTCTTTATTGGCTGTAGAGTCTTGGTTGTTATACTTGGTGAATAGAATATATGGCCTTCAGCAGTGGGATGGAAGCAACCTGTAGCATATCTAGTATTGCATCTGCAGAGCATGTTCATTTCCCTAAATGTTATGTCAGAAGCCACCAGCTTTCTTCAATGAACAACTATTTTAGAGGTAGTGAAATCAATCGTTGCATACCATCAAAGGGAGGGAATAATTGTAAGAATGGTTCTCTGGTTGGCGCAATGTCTCTCTCACAGTAGTAAATCATTTCTAGAAGTGATGTGTAAGCATTATGTTTTTATTGTCTGACTTCGTAACACTGCAACAGTGTACATCAGGTTATGAATAGCCTTTGAAAATTTGGTGTTTTACTACTGCAAGGACAAGTTGTGCCGTAATCCTAAAGGTTGTACTTTTGTTGGACTTCACTTTTACCACACATCTTACTGAACACGAGCTTCAATGACTGTAAGAGCTCAAGTTCATTATACTTTATTAGAGTGTTAATTGCATGAATTGGATACTCTAATACACCTTTCAGTATCAGCTTAACAGTGCATTGTTGTGTGACAACAGACGCCGAAGCTTAGATGACAAGATGTTACATGCATTTTGGACACCACCTTTACTGGTCTACATGTAGTGAGCAGCCGCTTACAATATGACTGCACATTAGGTAATAAGTTTGTTACTTTTCGAGCATTCTGTGTACTTACATTTTCTGTGATATCACCTCCATGCAAATTGTCATTTCCCTTCACTCTGATCATGCTTTCTTTTGTTTTTTACTGCTGTACGCCCCCCCCCCCCCCCCTTATGTTATGCCCCTCAAGGGGCCTTTAAGGGTCCAATAAATGATGATGATGATGATGATTGTAATGTCATCATGCAGGAGCCATAGGCACCACCCTGGCAAAAGCAGGGCAGCATTCATTGTTTTTCAAAATCAGTGTTGTATTAATTGAGCCAGTGATAACATGACGCTGATATATAGCAGTTCAATGCGCTTTGGAACTTCTACAGTGTATACTGTTCCAACTACACATGTATTATCATGGACAATTAAAATGTGAACAAGAAATTGCAAAGTAGGACACGTTTCATAAATAAAAACTGAAGAAGGCTATCTTTCACTGTTACTTATCTGGTTGCCAAAGATGGTTCAGGCCTCACATAAAGCGCACAAGGCAAAGTCATGTCAACATTACACATATTGGTGAAATCGGAAACAAATGAATGTGTTCTATAACGCTTCAGCTTTTTTTGTCTACTATAGCACATTTAGGCTCTGTTAAAGACGGATTATTTTGAACAGTGGCTTGTTTTCTCTGAGGGCAGCTGAATGTGTATCCAGCACTCATCCATTAACTTTATCTGCAGGCAAGTGGCTGTCAACTCAAGGTTATATTTATTTGGAACCCAACCACGATGCAACGAATCCACATGTTCCAGGGTCACAGAGGTCCAGTTATGGTATGTACATAAACATGCTCTCTAATGCACTTACAAAGGTATTGCAGTCACTTTCACCCCTGTTTTGTGGCACCTTTCCATTTCTTTTTTTGTTGTCATTTTAATATCACACTTCCTGGAACCTCATTCTTTTCCTTGCTCTTCAGTTGCAATATCTGTTAGCAGTTCTCTCCATTACTCAGTCATTTTCATCACATTCTGTATTTTATGTGACTAATCGCTGTGTACCAACCATGCAAGCTGTATTAACTTGGGAGCCCATTACAGAATAAACTGAATCATCAGGTATTCATTTCATGCAGGGCCTTGCTTTTCGAACTGGAAGCCACCAGCTGTACAGTTGCTCAGCCGACCGCTCTGTGAAGGTCTGGAACCTGGACGAGATGGCCTATGTGGAGACACTGTAAGCGGAGACAGCACATGAGTTCATTGAAAATAAGAGCTGCGGTTCTGGTTCTGGGGGGAAAGAAGTGCAACAGACCAACAGCAGTCAATGAACATACAGGACAGGCACTTCCATTGCAACTAATCTTTTTTATTGTAATCGATGTAATAACACAAAGCATAAAAACATGAGAATGTATGGCATAGTAAGAATAGGCTCAGTAATGTATGCTTTGAAACAAGATAAAAATATTGCAAGTGAAGTGCCTGCTGTGCATGTGTTTATTCATTGTCTGCTGTTTCGCTGCAGTTCTTTCTTTGCAAAGGAGAACATCGACCACACTAGCCGCACCTCACACTTCTGGTGCAATGCAGCTCTGGTTTTCTCCATGTGTTACTTGCTCTTGGCCTACCCGCCACCACAACTCAGCGGCTATGGTATTCTGCTGCTGACCACAAAGTTGTGGGTTCAATTCCTGGCCACAGTCGCCACATTCCTGATGAGGGAAGAATTCAAAAACACACGTATTGCGCTTTAGGTGCACGTCAACTCCAGATGGTCAAAATAATCCGGAGCTTCTGTCCCTCATAACTCGCTGTACACTTTTACTTTAAACCCCATCATTTAATTTTTTTTTTTTTTCTGGCCCTACCAATTTGGGGAGGGGGCTGTTGCAACAGCAGATCGTGACTCCATGAATGAGGCATCCATTGGGTGGTTTCCACTTGGTGGTTCCAGCCTCTTTAATAAACAACTGCTCAACATGTCCCTATTTATTTCTGCATTTGGCATTGCTAGGCATTATGCATAAGCTTCTCAGTGCATCAGTGCAGCTTCAAAAAGACAAGAGATTCAAATTTAGATGCTCTTTTGTTTCCTCAGTTTTGGCCACCAGGACACAGTCACTGCGATTGACAGCTATACCCGTGAGCGGGCTGTCACCGCGGGCAGTCGGGACAACACGGTGCGCGTCTGGAAGATCCCAGAGGAGTCTCAACTTGTCTACCAGAGTCATAGGTGTGTGTCAGCTTTCCTTTACTTGCAGTCATCTAACATTGTAGCAAAAGTTTTTTTTTTTTCGTCAGCTCTACTTCGAGCCTTTTACTTGCCGCCGTGTGTACCCCCAAACAGCAAAAATTTTTGGAGTGTGGGTTCCTCAGAAAAACCATCTTTTAATCACTGATTATCTATTCTCTGCAGTGAAAAGTTTAGTGTACTACCCCATGCAACCATCACACTGCACCTCTGAATTCCAGATTCATTGGGGAATATACCCCAAGACTTAATAGCTTTTCTCGAATACCTTGCTCTAAAAACTTGATGTGGTTGCTTGCGCATGTTTTGGTTGATCCTTGATGCTATTTCTGAGGATGGTATTTTCATGAGCAGTTTCTTTAATTTGGGGTAAAATTGAGTGGTCTATTAGAAAGTTGAAGCCAACTTTGAGATGTTTAGCATATTAACATGAATCACTGCATGTTGCTCAATGTGTTAGGTGACATGTGGTATTGTATTACATATGCTGTGCCAGTTAGAAATCCTGGCTGAATTTTTCTGCTGTGTATTGCTCATAGAACTAGTACTAAAACACAAAAGGACATTTAAAGGCACCCTGAAACACTTTTTGAACATAGTAAGAAAATGTTGCCAATCTGTCAGCAAGGCTCCTGTGAAAATGCGAGCCGAATATTATTTCACTGCATGCAGCAGGGAATTTCCAATCTTTGTCATCATGCAGCGTCATCGCAAGCAGCTGGACCCACAACAGCTATTGACTGATGTCATGATCACGAGAACATTCTCAGTAATACAGTTATTGTTCATTTGAGTTAAATAAATGAAAAATATATATGTCTGCAATCTCAGAAAGACCATTTCATCTTTGCACTGCCAGTTTAAACATGACATTTGCACGTTGCTACGTCTGCTGCAGGTTGCACGAGCCACCTTGCATTCAAGATTTTTGCAGGGCCAGCGGGGCATTGCTTCCTTGCGCCCCCTTGCCGTCTTTCCTGCGTAGCTTCCAGCGCGCTGGTGGAAATTAAACAGGAAAGCCGCTGATCGGTCCTATAACTATGTCTAACTTCGCTTGTGCTTGAAGGACTCAAAAAACCTTTATCGCAGGAGATTCGTGAGGCGACGTAATTTAATAGTGATGTCATTCTATGATTAGTTAGAAAAGTGTTTCAGGGCCCGTTTAAGGCAGTCATTGCCCTTATTTAAAGAGACGTTTGTTAAGTGTTATGCTGCCTTAGTTTTAACTGCAGTTGTATGCATGTCTGTGTGCATTCATACAGGCGTTAGTGTTGCGTTTCTCACAATACAATTCTCCCTCCTGTGTTTTCAGTTGCTCTGTCGACTGTGTCAGAATGATCAATGAGCAGCACTTTGTGTCCGGAGCTGATGATGGGTAAGCAGGCACTTCTTTCAGCTGCCAGTGTATTATATAATGCCCTGCTTGCTTTCATTTTGGTGCAGCATTACGATTAACCTTTTCCTATTGAGGCTACTGCATTTGGCTATTAGTTCCTGCTTATTTTTTTCTACCACAATTTACCATGATTGATCCTGACAAATGACATATTGACAAGCGTGGTAATTGTGTACAAATTAATTAATAAAGTTCTTAATACAAACACCAAACTGAGATATAGATTACCGTATTTCCCAGTCTATAAGTCGCACCTTTGTATGGTGCGGCTATAGTCGCACCTTACCCCCTTAAAACGGCAGTTTTTTTTTTTTTTTTTTTTTCACAAAAAAAAATGTATATGTGTCGCACCGGTGTATAAGACGCACTGGTTCGTTCGGTAAGCGATTTTAAAAGACAAATCACAGTGGCATTTCACTTTGCGAGCGCGAGTTAATCCATTGCGATAGCATTGATATGGACACTCCAGGATGATCGCTGCGATGTTCGGTATTTGATCCTCATGCAAGCTAGGCTGCCACTGCTAAAATTCAGCGGCCGCCCGCTTTTGCGTTTCGTTTGCAACACAATAAGATTGAAGTACAGACCTCTAAATTACCTTAACTAGTCCATAATTTTTCGCATTATGTGCACATCTGCGGTAATTGCGACTACCTATTCAGCTATAATTGCGCATTGACGTTCAGTTAAACTGCTCAACACAAAAATGGCCAATTGTTATCCCGTTTAAGGCCAGCGATATCATTTCCCACAAACGTTCATTCGCGTATTCGTTGCTTGCTCGGGAGTCTGGACCAACATCTTACTCTGATATGCGCCCACTTGGCCAATAACGCGCGGTAATTGTGATTCACAAGCGTAGAAGTGCATCCTGGTCATTATTCAGCACCTGACATAAAGTTCTACGCATAATACAAATCAAGCACCAAAAGATGTCTGATGTAACTTGATCCCCGCTCAAAAAATGTGAAACGGCGCGGTTCACAATTTTCACAAAGTGCAGCATTTTTCTCGAAGGATGTTTCAAACATCCTTCCTTCAAGCTCCTATAAATAGTGAGGTAAGCATATTTGCCTACAACTGGCTCAGTGGAGCTTATGTCTCCTATGCACGAAGAGCAGGTGGTGGTTTTTGTGAATTTATGAACCACATATCCTGACAAATAGTACAGGATGCTGTCGTCTACTTCTCCTTTGAAGTCAACGTGGTCGCTGTCTTCGTGCTGGTGGGAGTCCCCTGGCCCTGTGGTTAAGTCACGCATCCTAGCCTCAATCAGATCACGCAACTTGGCCTTATTCAAGCTACCGTCTTCTTTCGTCCTTCTCAAAGTATCTTGAACACCAACAAGCACAGCACTTGGTGCACCTTCCACGCTTCCGCGCAGAGCTGTTTTGATCGGTGTATACAAACTCAGAAGTCGGAATATTTGTGTGAAGTTGACGACTGTTGGATGTGATTCATCGCCACCAAATGAGCGCACTAATCCAAAGTGACGCTGAAAAAAGTAAAAGAAATCTGTCAGTTCTATTGAACTTGAATAAAAACAGCTTTTGCACTCACCTCTAGAGGATCTTGGTTAAGCCTAGCTGTCAAAATATAGTGAGCACCCTGGCCAAACAAGTATTCAATGATGTCAAGTGTTGACAGCAAAGTTACGCGCATAGCCTCTGTGGTCATCTGTGATGCAAAAAGCTTCAGGCCACTAGACAGGTATGAAGGGCAGTTCGTGAACAAACGGGGAACAGCGTCGTCCTTGAGCGCCCAATTGTCGCGCGGAATGATAACGTCCCCGTTTATGTTGTGCACGAACTCCTTCACTAAGTCACTGTCCTCGAAATGGAGATCGCACACAACGCAAGAGCTTGTGAGCTGCTTGTCCAGTCGTGGAATCGCACGCTGCCACACTTGAAGACGTGAAGAATCTCTAGGCGCCCGGAAGAAATGCCGCTTCTCGGCAGATCTTTGAGAATCGTAACCGCTTTTGCAGCCGGTTACGAAACAACGCGGCATGTCGGTTGGTCATGATACAACGCCACTTATAACGTCAGACGACTCGAACGTGAAGAACAAAGCACATGAACAAAGCGCACCACCACAGCACCAACAACAACGGTTCGCGCAACGTGCTTCGACGAGCCGCGAAGCCGGGCCGAGCGTGTGACTAGCGCCACCACGCGGCGGGAGACGGAAAGGGGACACGCGCCGCAGCGCAGCTTTCAAACTGAAGCTAATCTAGTAACGTTGGGTGATAACATCGTCCCCGCTCGCCGTATGCTGTATGTGCAAGTGAAAGCGTGTGATGGTGAGCCGAATCACGCACAAGGGAGGAAAGTAGGAGGGGGGGGGGGGGGTGGCTTGTACTCTGGTAGCAACTGCATAGTTTGCCCAGCAGATCTTTCAGATGCGACGACTTCGGGGTCGGTCGACTCGTGGTCAGCCTGCCGCCACTTGCGTTGTTGCTCTGTCCTTTCCGATCGGCAGCTGGATCACGAGAAGAACCCAGTACCATAATAGCGCACACAGAACCCGTAGTAACTGCCAGAGGAGGCCAACCCAGTGCGCTTCACATGGCCATAGCATCCAATCCAATTTTGACTGGCAGTTTTTCTAGGGGGGGGGGGTATAAGGACGCATCGTTCTATAAGATGCACTAACAAAAAATTCAGGAAAAAAACTCGACTTATACACCGGAAAATGCGGTAGTAGATTTGTCTTTAATATGTACCCGTTATGCTAACACAGAAATGCTAACTACACAGGTGCACTGCTATGCTAAGTGCAATTATCCTCTGCCGTGGCTACTGCCATTATGTTATGCTCAGTTACAAGAAAAGCGTAACTGCATTAACGCATGCACTTACCATAGTTAACTTAATAAGTGGGCTAACATTTTTAACAGCGAAGCTGTTCTAGCTAACCGTAAAAGGTGGTGCCTGCTGTCACAAAACCTCACCAAGCTATGACGTCACTGCGTTGCCTAGCAACCACCTTGCGGAGCGGTGTGTGCCTCGCCCCCTCTCCGCGCCGTGCGCATGTTGCCTTGACATGGGACGTTAAGGAGAGGGAAGGAGAGCCTGCGCGCGGCACGCACAATGCTCGGGAGAGGGAAAGAGAAAATGAGAGTGAGATAGAAACAAATTGTAGCAGCACCAACGAGGCAACGCGCAGAGCTGCTGCCGATGCCGCCCGCGTTGGCTAGCCGCGCATGTGCTGAAGCAGTAGCGATGACGTCACCTCGCTTTGCCAAGTAACCGCCAGCGCAGGTGCACGCTCGCTTTGCCCGACACAGACACGGTTCTTGCCTGTGTTTGTGGCATGCCAGGAACGCTGTCGCTCATAGGCGCCGACGCGTCCAGCGCTAGTCACATGAAATGTCGCGAAAGGAAAGGTGCCTCCGAAAATGATTGCTCGAGAATACATTCCCTACATGCGTAGTTAAGTTAAACCAAGTTAATACCTAGCTGTAGCAGCCAGTAAGACTTGAGGATTGACACTTTCACTGTGCCTAAGCTTTGCACGACCGAGTGCTAACTTGCCCACTTTTTTTGTGTGTGCCCAAGCGTAACTGGTGCTATGCTGTAACTAAGGTTCACCTTGACCGTGGTTACCGTGCCTATGTAACTTGTGTTTCGGTATTTCTTTAGTGAGAAAAATCTGAGTTATTAGCAGGCAATTTTCCACTGGGACAACCTTTTATTTCTTAGTTGCCTTTGTGTGCAAACCATGATGTCTGTGATGTTGCTTAAGCGACTTGGGGCACTGACAACAAACGAAAAAGAAAAGTCACTGACAGCACCATAGGTTTCTGGTTTACAACAGGCATTCAATCATTTGGCATAGGTACAAGAGAGAAAGCAACAACAGAAGTTACTTCCTGTGCTTTTTTGCTCATCAGCACAGCATATCAGCGGACCCACATAAAAGCAAAGAGAAAAGCGGGAGTGAAGAACTCCAACTCTTTATTGCAGTAAAGGACTCAAGGCTGCAAAGAGTTTGCCACTTTTCTCATTAGAGAGAGAGAATAAACTTCAATCAAAAGAGCACGCGAGCGTAGGTAGCTCCTCCGCTCTGCATTGGGTGGTCCCCTTAGTCCAGAAGTCCAGCGGCCTTAGCTGCCCTTCTCACTCGGTTGACCAGGTTGAGCTGGTCCTTCGAGTCGGAGCTGGACAGCGCTGCCTCCCATTGCCGTGTGGTGGGGTGTGTCTTTTCATTATTCACCTCCTAGCTACTGGCTTTCACATCTGAAGGATTCTGTAGAGGCTACACTGTCAGTAAACTTCAGAGCATTTGTTTCAGTGCCCAATGCAGACTGTTTTTGCTTTCTATGCAGAGGAATACAGCTTCTGTGGCCAAAATTATTCATAGACATTGATAGACTACCGTTTAATTAATGTTACCTGTCTAATGCTTAAGTAGTGTGGCATCACTAGCCTTCCAAAAAAGCTGCTGGTGTGCATTAAAAAATATAATAAAAGGGTATGTAATTACTACTATTTTTCTTGCAGGTCACTCAGCCTTTGGGCTGCTCTAAAGAAGAAGCCAACTTGTGTGGTTCATCAAGCACACGGTTCCCAGGATGGAGCCCCACTCTGGATTACCGCAGTAGCCGCCCTACGTTGCACAGACCTGATAGCTTCAGGTAAACCCAAAGTTCATTTTTCAAAGGGAAGCTTTCCGGGTGCTGCAGCCACTGCTGTCTTGCCGAATAGCTCACCCACAGGACAGCACTCGTATAACGAACAGGCTCGTATGTACTAACCATACAGATGTACCAGTGACAGGCTCTGTTCTCTATGGAATTATGCAATGAAACAACAAAGAGTACCTGAATATCCTCACTGCAACAAGTGTGCCCCTTCAAGCACATAATTTCTTTATTAAAGCGAAGCTTGCTGTGCCTTCTTTCCCAGGATTTAGCATGTCTGCACAGTTTGTTTCTCGCTGAGTAAAGTGGGCCAATCTTGGAGGCAATGCAGTAGTAAACTAGGTCACAGGATCACGTCTTTCTGGGCAATCACATAATCACTATGCTGCAAAACGCAGTGCAGAAGATGAAAAGTTTTATAGAATTTAATTGACTGTTCCACGAAAGCGTTGCTTTTCCTTCAATTCTAACATGTACATTGAAGCTGCGTAATTTTCTTTTTTGCACTGTAAAGGCAGTACGTACCCACTGGCAGCAGTGGGTCCAAAGCAACTCTTTTATTTGCTCAAGCACCAAGATTAATGCAAATTTATAGAGAACTTTTATTTATACTGAAGTACACCTATTAGTAATACAG
Organism: Dermacentor silvarum; assembly: GCF_013339745.2. Lineage (NCBI taxonomy): Eukaryota > Metazoa > Arthropoda > Arachnida > Ixodida > Ixodidae > Dermacentor > Dermacentor silvarum. The sequence continues at coordinate 28,583,040 of NC_051161.1, read as the reverse complement.
TGTAGACCGCTTATAACGTAAGTCGCCGGAGTCGCGAGTATCCGCACTATAAGCGGTACCGCACTATAACCAAAGCAACAATTTTCAAGGCCCACACATATGCAAAACATGTGCACCGAGCCGCCACGCATATGCGACAGTCGAGGAATGCGGCTAGAACGTTTGCATTCAATTTACAGTCGAATCTCGTTAATTCGAAGCAAATCACGCAGCGGCGCCTCCGACCGGCATTGCTCTGGCAGCGCCATAGAGTAAAAGCTTAGGAGAGACCCCTCAAAGTCGCGCACGAACAAAACAAAAAAAAGAAAAAACGCGGCAGAAATTTCACCCTCTGTCAAATGGCAAGGTCGCCAATTCTGCGTTGCGCCGGAACACGCGTGTACGTGCTGACGTCTCAGCCACGCTACCGTAGCCACGCGTAGAAAATGGAAGTGAACCCTTCTTTCTCCTTTATGCTTCCATTACTTTCTAGTCAGGTGTTGACCTTGCACGCTGTGCTGTGGCATTGTCCCAGGCCGGCCAACGAAACTGCCCACGCCGGCGAACGCCTGCTTCCCGATAACGGCAGAAAATGAAACTTCGGGGAGCTGGCGCCTGGCGGGCTGGAGCGGCGGCGGGCGCGCACGGTAACAGTCGAAAGTGAGGGAGCTACGAGGGAGGGCGAGGGGAGCCACCGAAGTGGCGAGTTGCCAAGGCGAAATCCGCTTCCCTGCAGCCCTCCTCCCTCACATTCTACGGTCTCCGCGTGCGCCCTTCGCCGTGCTGTGCCGGCGCCGCCCGCTCCCTGAAGTTTCGTTTACTGCCGTTATCGTGAAGTGAGCGTTGGCCGGCGTTGGCAGTTTCGTGGCCCTCGCTCGCTATGCGCGCCATGATATTTCACGACTGAAACCAGATTCTGGTTTCAGCCTCACTGGCTGTTCGTTCGCACCACGTGCCCTTCTCCTCCACTTCATCTCTCTTTCTTCCTCGAGCACTCCTTGGGGCGCCCGTTTGAGGGGAGCGTTCGCCGTCTCCGCTGACTTCCGTACTCCCAGGCAGCCACACTGTAACCGGTATTTCGTTTCCCGCAACTGCACGTGTATACATGGAGTGCTATGGGAAAATTAACGGGAGTCTGAAAAGACCGCACTATGTCCGGTCCTGCACTATAAGCAGTTACGTTATAAGTGGTCTATACTGTAGTATACTCAACAAGGTTTCTGTAAAAGAAAAGAGCTGTTTCGCATTCTAAGCATGTAATCTGAAATTGAAGACTGCAGTCCTAACTTCACATTGTGCACTGCACTTGCGTTTCATGTTTGATGTGCGAGTTGCAGAGAAATCCAGTTTTTTCGCAAAACCTTTGGTCTGTGTTTTTTAGCTCACAGGTGCACATGTTCTGCAGAATCAATGCACTAGTGGTCAAGCAAGCTGTTGAGTATTATATACGTCAAGTGTTTCTCTTCAGTATTTTATTTCTCGAACTAAATGTAATGTACTTGTTTGTTCTGCTGTTACTTCATTTTATAGCCTCAATTTATTTATACAATAGAACCTCGCTGTTAGGTTGGGGAGGGTGCAGCGTTTTCCCGGCTGTTACGTCGTTTTCGGCCGGTCCCGGCACAGCTCCCATAGAACCCAATGCATTGGTAACCCCGCTGTTACGTCGCAACTGTGGGACCGTTACCGCATCATACGCTGCGAACTGCCACCCCGCGCCGGCGCGAGCGGCCATTTTGACTTTTCATGTCGCTTGGTTGCTTGACGATGGCATTGGCCGCCAAAAGTGCTGGGGGCGACACTTACGACATATTTTCGATTTCTGCCAGCAAAAGTATGGCCCTTGAGATCTGTATTTGCTATCTAAAGATGGTGTCCATGACGCGTTGCGGCCCTAAAATTGGTGTTGGCTCATAGATGTTCCGTATAAAGTCCAAGCGCGATAACGCTGCGCGCTGTATGCTGTATGTGCGAGTGAAAGCGTGCGAGTGGAGCTGACGACTGCGTCTAAATCTCGCGTGCGAAAGAAAGAAAAGCAGGAAGGAAGCGCGCCTTGTTCCGTTGCGCTCGAGGCACCGGCGAGGGAGGAGGGATAGCAGGCAGCGTCGTGCTCTGGCATCAACGGACTTTAGCATCAACTGCGTACTGCGCGGCGGTGCGCGGTTGCGCAGGCCGTATCTTGAAAGCGATCTACATTGGGGGCAGGAGTCTACGCAGTGTAGGTGCGTCGGCGGCTCGTAGCTTTGTGTGTGCTGTGTGTTCTCAGCGCTAAGTTTGCGTTGAAGCGATAGACAACAGCGCGAAGGTCACTTCGCTCGCTTCTGCAGCAGCGCTTAAATTCCTCACGTCAGCGTTTGACAGTGCGTGTCCGCGCTCATCGAGTGTGATGTGTTCATGTTTGCCTGTGGGCGCTGACACCATGCTTGTTAATATAGTTAATAAGTGAATGTTTACAAGTTTATACGGACGATAAAACTATTATTCTTACTTTGTATAGCTGTCTACTAATTTACTATCGCAATCGATACTTCAGCTGTCGGGCGAAACTACGACTTTTTTTTTCACACATAAAAATTAAATAATATTGTGTGCTGTTCAACACTACTCCCATTTCTCAATTTTTCCTGTTTCCCAGCTCTTACGTTTTTTGTTTTTTTTAACGGTCCCATGAAAAACGTGTCAGTGGGGTTCTACTGTAGCATTGCCAGCCCCTGATGTATATCGTATGTCTTTTTAATAAGTAAAAAACATGTGTCACCATTGGAAAATGACTTCGAGCTTAGCTAATGCATACAAATTCTTCCTTGATACTTCTATTGGCATTAGCAGCTGCAGTGTTTGTTGAAACTGCCACAATGAGGGCCTGGGCTTGCAAATGGCTGCTAGAAGTGTAGCCAGTTCTGTGAGTAAAGGTGTTTTTATGGTATTCACAAGTACAGCACTCTTTTTGTTTCTCTCTTTAAGGTTCCTGGAACGGAGAAGTGAAGCTATGGAGTTCCGGAGAAGAGTGCAAAAAACTGAAAGAAGTCGCAAGCATACCAGTGGTACGTTGGTGAAACAGAATGAGGGTAACATGCTTTAAAGTTTAAGATGCGGTAATGATTGTGTTTTCCTGTGGTCCTGCATTGCTGACCTTCTGAACAATTGTTCTTTGTGCATTTATACTGCTCTTTCTTTAGACCTTTTCATGCTTGGTACTTGCTTGTCCTGTCTTTGAATACTGTCGGACCTTGTTATATTGCTGTAATGAAGTTGCACTCGACATGAAAATACCTTCACTATATGCAATATTTGTTTTAGCATATATTCATTGCATGCTGACGTTCACAAAAAATGTGAGAGTTATGCTTCATTATATATGTGTTTGTTATATGGAGGCTTGACTATATATGCAATTGAAAATAGTATTCGGATTTGCAGAATCAGGTGAGCTTTACTTAGTTTTATATGTTCACTTATTCGGCCTCATTGTCTCCTGTTTCTTTCTAGGAAGGGTTTGTGAATGCCCTTGTTTTCAACAGTTCTGGAGATATCCTGGTAGCAGCAGTGGGTCAGGAACACCGGTTAGGGCGGTGGTGGAACTTGCGAGGAGCGAAGAATTGTGTCGTAGTTCTCCCCCTCATCTTCAAAGATGTGTAATAAAGTGACATAGTAGTACAGGCTCGTTTCACTTCTTTTGTACTGCTAGTGTAGTCCTGTATATCTATAATCCAGATATGCAATTTCAGTGAACTGTTGTTTTGGCTTGCCTGTGTTGATATTGATGGACATGCTTGCTTGGATGACATTGATTGGAAACACAGGTTACGGATAACCCAAGAGCACTGCGCTCAAATTCAATGCTCCCACACTCTTGTGAACTTGCCATGTCATCTTGAACACCCTCCCCAATCTGTAATGGTTATCTCCCTGTAGCTAACCATATGGTCTCCTCTTGACTTCGGAAGGAAATTTTATGCTTACCTCTCTTTTGCTTGTACGCAAATTTTGCCATAACTTTTTTTTTGGTGGTGGGGAGGGGGGAGAGGGGGGTCATCACATTTCATTAAAGCACTTGGCAGTATTGCCTGGTTCTTCCAGAAAAAGAATTCTGCGGATCCCATGCAAGAATGATTGTCAGCACCAGCAGGATCCTGGTTTTACAGGTTGAGCTGTTTTGTTTCAATAGTATAAAACTTTTTTTGTGTGTGTGACCCAGTCTGAAAACTAAAGAAAATTTTGCATGCTTTAAAGGGGCCCTGAACCACCCCTCGGGCTTGGTGAAATCACATAGTCCGCGGGTAGCATACGGCTGTTGCGAACATCTGAGCCAAGTTCTGCTGTCGTACGCGGTACGTGGGGCTCGCAAGTGTAGCGCGAATTCACCTTTTTCTCAAACGCTCTCGTTTCAAAAGCCCCCATGATCCTCGCTCTTCTCTGTGTGATTTTTTTCGTTATAAAGCAAACTCCAACACGCGGCTGCTATTGGTCGCTGCGGTCGGCTACACCGCGGCCGCCGCGAGGTGCCGTCGCGAGTCCAGTGGCTAAGCGCACTGTGGCTCTCTGAGGACAGCCGCGTTTGGCTTACGTTTAGCGAGGCGTAGGCACCAAATCGGAAATTTAAACTGCGTGCCACGGTGACGTCTCCGCCGCAGCCTTCGCAGTGCAGGGCTTTGGAGGATGAAGGGGAGCACAACGGAGGCCGTGTTTGCCGATAACTCCGCTTCTGCTGAATGCATAGAAGTACTTTTTGCGGCAAAGTGATTCTGAAATAGCCTATTTTCACTTCAAATGTCTCTCTCCACTTCGATAAAAAGTGGTTCAGGGCCCCTTTAACGGCGCGAAGCGACGAGATCAGCAAGAGTGGCGCATGTGCACAAAGTTCACTCGAAACGCAAGTTTCGTCAGCGAGGCTCTTCTCACAGGTATGATAACGTCCCTGTCACGATTAACTCGGGGGAAGCTTCCCTGCTTATCGGATACAGCAAGTGCGCGTGAACCCGGACGTGTCTTTTTTTATAAGATATGCCGCTGTAGTCAACATGCACCGTAAGATAAAGAACGAAGCGCGCAAAAAAAGGAGGAATATAGTTCATGCGCAGCACGTTTGTCTGAGAATAATGATTTTCATTCCTTTGTGCGCATGTTTAAAATCAAATTCTTGCAGACGTGTATTGTGGCTTAGTAGACGGCGTCGGTTCTTGAAGTTAGATGCCGTTCTATAAATAAGCCGGGAAGCACCGAATTCGGGCCAGGGGCTGTGTCATGCTAAGCCGGGAAGCACCGAATTCGGGCCAGTGAAGTTTGTGCGCATCTCGTCGCTTCGCGCCGTTACAAGGCGCTGGCTGGCTGGCCATACTAGGGAGCCTACATGCAAGCGCTGTTTTATTGCATGTAGGCTCCCTAGGCCATACGCGTTCCTCCAAACAGGAACGAAATCTCGTTCCTCGTTCCTTCCCAATCTTGAAACGAGTTCCCGTTACAAGTCCTTTAATGCGAAAGGAACGCGTTCCAGTTGCACATCGAACATTGTAACGCGTGCCGTTACATTAACGTTACATATTTTTTTATTTATTTACAATATAGTGCCGGATAATCCTCAGGCGAAATAAAGTGAGCAATTTAAAACTCGCATCGAACTACGTATATTATACGAATTTGAACATCGCCGCCAGCAAATGATCCGGAGATCTAATATATATATATATATATATATATATATATATATATATATATATATATATATATATATATTTATATATATATATATATTCGTCGACCCTTCCACTCCGTGAACATGGATAACCAGCGAAGCTGAAACGTGCAGCCCCGGTGTTTATCCCTGGATTAATCCCGAGGGTTCATTAAAGTATTTCTCAATTATGAGGTTACACACACGTTCGGCTGCGACGGAGGGAACGATGCCACTGATGGTATGCCTGCAGTCCGCGTCCTCGCTTGTGTTCGATGTCTCGAGTTTGCTCGGTGGCGTGGTTAACAGCATCCACCCGCCATTGCCGCTTGCGATTCTTCGAAAATAAATTGCTTCAAAATTAAATCTGTCCGTTACGTAAGGCAATGAATGGCTCATACCCCCGCAAAAGCGGCCTCCCCATTACGACGACAGAGGAGAAGTGAAATTCTACTGCAAGAAGGCGCGCGCCACCCAGAGGCACCTCCTCTGGGACTGTGCGCCACCGCCGGGTAACCAAGAAGCAATGCCAACTGCCATCAGCAGCAAGATCAACAGCCGAGAGCCAGGCAACCAAAGAGACGTGGTTAGCCACCCTAACGTGGTCCAGCACGTGCTTAGCATCCTGGAACGCCAGCGGCCGAAAGCGGCGCCCCCACGGGTTTGACGCGAGTAGGTTGCTGCTCCGGGGACGTTCGAGCACGCTAGTGTCTCGCTTTAATTCCCCTACCCCTTCCCCCATTTATGCCGGATCGACAATAAAGTTGTTTCACTCACTCACTAGGCTTGAATGATTAGCGGCAACGCAGCTATCTGTGCAAGCAGACGACGAACGCGCGGCACGAGCTCGCGCCGACCACGAGCCAGCTGCGGAAAAAAACGACGACGCTCGAGCCAATACTGATGATTATAGTTTTCTGTTGACAGGCGATTTCGCCTAGCCATATAAAGCTTCGCTTTAAAAGAATTCAAAGAAACGCTCCTAGACGATTTTTTTCAGGGAGCACCGGACATACTCCAGACATGTCTAGCTGCAACTTTGGTGCTCGTCTATTACAAGTTAAACGCATATGGCACTTTCCACTTCGGTCTTCAAATGCGGCGCGCAGTCAGGATACTGCACTTCGGATGTGCAAACAGAAAGTTACTGGCATGTACCAATACAATTAAATTTCTTGCACAAGAAACCGCATCGAAATGAGCAATACATATCGGCGTCTAATGAATGCTTATTCAGTATTGCAGTATGAGGGAACGTCCCGTGACAGTTTTGAAGCCTATAGTCATAAAAAATATAACTGAGAACTCCCAAAAAATGCACCATGGGCATGTGACAACCGCAAAGTGTTGCTTTGGCAACGCAAGAAATTGCATTCATTGGGCCTCGCGCGGCCGCCATCCGCCCTGCATGATGTGCTGTGTACGTGCGTGCGTCTGTTCAGTGCCATGGAACATTTACAGAAGGATCGCCGTTCCCTCTGCCGAATTCCTTCGTAAACCTAACGAGTTACCGTTACAGTTCCACCAACCCTTATCGGAACGGTGGCGTTCCTCCGTTCCTCCCAAAAGGAACTAGTTCCAGAAATGCCGTTCCCTACAGCACTGCTGGCCAGTCGATGCCTAATTAGATAATTAGTCTCAAATAATCAATCAACTTCTCAAATCTAGTAATTAGATTAAAAGTGTCAATGAGAAAATTGTAGAGCAACATCAGAAACTCCCGATATAGCTTTCTGTTGCTCAAGTATACGTGCTACGTACATAAAAGTGTTTTTCCGAGCGTGAAAGATGCCCGCAAATACACGCAAAGTGTCTCGAGCGGGCAGTCGCGCGCCAATATATATATATATATATATATATATGTGTGTGTGTGTGTGTGTGTGTGTGTGTGTGTGTGTGTGTGTGTGTGTGTGTGTGTGTGTGTGTGTGTGTGTGTGTGTGTGTGTGTGTGTGTGTGTGTGTGTGTGTGTGTGTGAAGTAAAACGAACACGGCGCGCATGGCCATGCAAACCTCTCCAGCGTACAACAAAGAGCACTCATTTATTCGTTTGCCTTATTCGACAACGTAATACAATGTCGCATTCACGCGAGTGCGTTCCAGGTCGCCTCCATCGCCTCTTTGATGGTGTCTCGCATCTTGTTGTGTTCGGCGATTCTCTGCAGGGCGCCGTTGGTCTCCGATACGATCTTGAAGACCGTCTTCCTTTTGTCCTCGAAGTATCGTCTCACGCACTTTACGAACTCCTCCACCGCCTCTGCCACCTTAAAAAGTAGACAAGAGAAGAAAAAAAATTGACAATCTCAACTGTACATGATGTCTACGTAATGTGAAGCATTCATGATTTGTAAAGAACAGTTGCATGTATGGTTAATGTAACTGCTATGTAGCGAGTTCCTGAATAGCTGGCAAGAATTCAAGTAACCTAAACAGACGGTGGACCGAAGAATATGGTCGCAATTATAAAACAGCAAATAACGCGCACGTACGCCGATGCAGAGAATAAAGTTAATTACAACGCAGCCCAGACCTTTGCGCCAACGGTTTCCTGTACGCCGGACAGGTATAGCTCCTCGATCTGAGTCTGCTGTTCAATCTCGCTTAAAATTTTTCTGAATTCTTCGCAGATCGTCTCCAGGTCAGCGATGGGCTCCTTGTCTCCGCCAACTTTAGGAGATCGTTCTCGTGGACGGGAGGCTGGGTCCTAAAAAGACAAAAACGAGCAAAATAAGCGTTAATGGAATGTTCTTTTATTTGGCTTGTTTACTCACGGTACCTGAACTCGCGAAGTCATTTCAGCATCGTGCGACAGTCCATCCTGGCTGGCTTTTTGCGAGCGCTCGTCGAGGCGGTTCTTGCCTATTTGACTCATTTTGTCAGAATGCTTTGCCGCTCAAATAAAGACTAAATTCCACTGTCGCTGTAATATACAAAGTAACTCTACCAAATCCGATAGTCGCTAGCGTTTCTGGCTGTGGCAATGGCGCACAAGCTACAGAAGCTGTCGTCTGCTGCACTACGTCGTTACTGCGTTGTGATTACGGTATGTCGGAAATTTAAAATAGATTCTTCGCTGCTGTGTTGCGTAATCTGTGCGAGTCGCAAGAAATTATGCCTTTGAAAGAAACAGTGATACAAATAAAACCATTTCAAAAACTCGCGTTGCTGAGGTTTAGATGATTATAATGTAGTCTGCCGAAAGCAAAACAAAGCGTACGCTGCACGCCAAATGGCCTTTGAGATTACAACGCCACACGGCAATGCGCTGTCTTACATCTCGGAAGCAATGCGCTGGCACGCGTGAGTGGTGAGGGCCTAATAAATAAATAAATAAATAAATAAATAAATAACAAAATCCATGTTTCTTTTCGCCCCCCCCCCCCCCTCCTGAAATTCGACGTACTGTTTCTGGTTCTTATTTTCATACGAACATATTGCAAGGAATATTGTGTTGAACTTTTCAGACGTGATGTACGATATTATGTGTGTAGGAAAGCTTTCTTGCGGAATTTCGCATCGTAAATAGTCAATTGCACCGACTAATTGCGGTAAATCATTAATCGAAGAATTGGAGTTAGAATTGCCCCGCACCCCCCAAGACACTACAGGTAATAAATCACTTCCAGCGCTTGTCGAATGACTGCCGCAGTGCTACCAAGGTGTGCTACAGTTAACCTGCCGAGGGGGACCGAGTCCCCCCTGACTCTAAGCACTGAATTCATTCACATAGCTGAACGATCGACAATGTGGCAACCAATCGGTCTAATGCAGTTATTACGTCACGGAGAAGCAAAACCAGATATTTGGAGCAAGATGACGACGTATGGACAGTATGGTCATTCTCCTTAAATTTGTGTTTTACTACGGCTTTGTGGGCATTTAGTAGTTGGCTTATGTCATGCTGAATATGAGCTCTGCGCCATGGCTCTATTTACTCAAAAGCACATGACGTGTGTGTTTCTCTTTCTTCGATGCTATTAGGGTGTTTTGAACTTCGCGCCATTGTAGCATACCACATCTGCTGCGGCTTTCGCAAACTATAAACCAATCTGTGCTCGGAAAGCATATTATTAAAGAAAAACTACGTCTTGACATGCTTTGAGAACATGTTTGAGAACATAATGAGGTACTTTGAGCGTCAGTAGTGTGAAAGTTTGGCAGGCGTACACATGACTGTCGATTTGTACGGTACGACGTGCGAGACACTACATAGGTGTCGCTGAAATCAAAACCATTTTGTTTTGCGCCGTGCCTGCCGTGCCCGTCCTCTGCGCTTCTGCGACGCATAGCGCAAGTGATTCTAGAAGCGTGCGTGCGTGTGTGTGTGTGCGTATAGTGATTTTGCGGTAAGCTAACGCAGTACGCATTATGTTCGTGTAAGCTTCGGGCCCTTTGCACACCGAGAAATCCTGCGCTGAAGCATGTCTCTGCTACTGAAACACACCCTGAAGCGTTGTAGGACGTTTTCGCCGAGCCGGAGCGATGTCGTGCTTCTCCTACGGCGCCTCGTTTCTGAAACTGCTCCCGGTCCGCACATGGGAGTGCCGGTCGTCGAAGAACGTCCTCTAGATCTGGCTTTGGGGAAAGTCAAGCGAGAACCTTTTGTCAAGAATATGTTTTTAGGGAAGCTGGAAAGAGTGAGTGTTTTTCTGTCCGCGTACAAGTTATGAAAGCCCGCGCGTGTGTTGAGAAAGGATCGCGCTCGCCAAAACGGCGACGACTACGCAGGAGGTCTTCACGGAGTTCATGAAACACAGTCACAACTCTGTGTGCTTTCTTTATACGCTCGTGGTTTAATCCCAAAGGGGGAAATATGGAGCTACAGTACAGAAACGCGACGCCGGAAGGTGTGTCGCAGCTTACCGGCCACGATCAGCTATGTTTTGAGAGAAGCGTGGTCGAACTTGTGTTTCTCCGTAGCTTCACACATTGATGCAGCGCTCCAATATCCAGACACGTGATTTTGTTTTTTTCTAACTAACGACATCTTCCTGCATTGTATATTTGCAAGTAAAATTTCGCCACTGCTGCCCGATCTGAGTAGGAAATTCAAGAGGAAAAGGGCACAACAGGTGCGCGTAGGATACCTGCGTACAAGGAGAAGAGATTGGAGGGATGGCGGATGTGGTGGATAAACGTAGATAAGAGATCAGCCAAGTATCCTTGTAGTGTTTGAGGAAAGTACGCACACTAAGGTCGTTATACGCTGTCTGTCTAACTAGTTATAGAATTTGTATGCGTTTCTCTAGTGAACCTTCTGAGCAGGCTGACCATAAAAATTGGCCACAGGTAGCGGTATTTCGTTCTAGCAAATCGTGAAATATGATTCTTCTGCAAGCCGGCTGCAACCAGGGTACAATACGTTGCAACCTTGATGCAATCGGCGACTGGCAACAGCAGCAATTGGAGAAAGGCAGCAAAAGGCAGCTTGCGCAATTTCTGGGTATATGCTGCCTCTCTGAGCTACGCGCCGTCAATGCACCACCGTGCAGGTTTACTTTGCAGACCTTGGAGAAGTTGTTGTGACCTCAAAAAGGCATCCTGCCGTCATTGTTAGTTAGCCTTGAAACATGTAGCTCAAACCCAGTGTAGGCTAACTGCCCAATAATTGTAGATAGATAGCCCACAATGAATGAAAGCAAATAAAGTTCTAGTACTGATAAAATTATGTGCTGTGAGACAAACTAATTTGTGGGTTAGCATATGAAAAGAAACGATAAAGCGACAGTGGATTGGGGAGCTTTCCTCCTGCTATGTTTTTGTGTCCTTCATTTTTTCTCTCTGTTCTGTCCTTTTTCACTGTTTTTCTGTGTTTCATCAGAACAGGATGTATGTATTTTCTAATATCTTATGGATAATCAGATATAATATCTGATGGATCATCACTCGAAAGCTGACAACTGCCCTGCTGAAATCATTATCTAAGCAGTGCACTTACTGGGTTTATGTTCTTGCGTCATTTCACCTACAGCCTTTCTGAAAATCTCTAAAAATAATTTGTAGCAAACAACATCTACAAAACTGCACTCCACTTTGGAGTGCACCGTAGTGCGAGGTCATGAGCCAGTCCTGTAATTTTTCTTTTAGTCTTGCCAATCTTACTTTAGGTTACAACAGGGAATAACTGCTCAATGAAGATGTGCTGTATGGCTGCAGGCAACATAAAATGGCAGTATCCAGCATCAAGCTTTGTAGACGATCTGCAGCACGAAGAACTTAATGCTGTGCTACAGATGTATTTGTTGTTTGTTTCTGTTGGGGGCCACCTGCCATTTAACCTTTAAAACATATGAGAGAAAGGATGACAGCTAAAAATTAAAAAAAAAGGATACAGCTGGAAGAGCACAGTGTGCATTATGTACAGAAAATAGGTTATTGGACTCTTTGCTACATGTACAGAGTTCATACTAATGATTGCCCCGATTTCATCCCAGATTTCTGCATGTTGTTAATGGAATTCTAGTAATTTTATCCATGTATATATGAGAGTAGATACAAGTTCTATCTGTGCAGCTTAATTATTCAGCTGATAGGGGACCCTATCACGTGTTTAACCCTATCACGGGCCAATTTTCTGTAGTGGATAAATAAGTATTAATTTGCTTTTCTTTTCAGGAATGAATTGAATAACTCTTTCCTTAAAATTAGTATTTTTTAGATAATGTATTACCGAGATATAATGGTGAAAGTATGCTTTCCGCGGCCCAATAGACACACCAAAGTGGATTAATTTTTTTTTTCCTCTTTCGATCTTTTTTATGTACTTCATCATGTGTGTCAGCCCTTTTTTTGATGCCATCTAAAAACAGCAGGAACGGTTCATGAATGGTTCAGGATCGGATTTAATGAAGTAATAGATACTGATGGGCTAGTTGCTCAGCCATGATATTGATGAAGCAGCATACTTGAAATAGACATGTTCACGCACGCATGAGAAAGGACATACACCAGCACCTGTGTATGTCCTTTTTTATGTGTGTGTGAACCTGTCTATTTCAAGTGTGCTGCTTCATCAATGAAGTAAACCTAAAATTTTGTTGACAACACTCTATTTCAACGAAACCGAAAATACTAGCTCTGAGACAATATAAGCTATAGCGAAGCGAATATTTGTTTGCTCAGCAGATCAAAGTGTCTACTGTGGTCTCAAAAATTTTAAATACTCGGCAAGAACAACTTGAAATGACACGGTCAAGACATTCTGGCCAACAGCTTGGCTTGACTAGCCAGCAGCCGGCAAGCCAATGTGCCAATCCCATCTGATCACACCGGTTGCACAGTTGCATATTAATGACAACGCAAAGTGCCACATATGGGCACAGCAAGTGCCCAATGAGGCATCCAAATCAGCAGGAGACACTTATCTGGACCGTAGGAGGAAGTATACTTGCATTTCTACCACATAGACCGCATTGCCCCTTCTTTTTTTCTTTTGCCAATATCAGCGTGTAGGCTTACAAGGAATGAATATGGGATATGCTGTGAAGGTACATTTGTGCCAGATGCAAGTTTGTTATAACGAAGTTCAACTGTATTTTATATGTGGCAAATGCAGGACTTCTTGTTCACCTTTATTCCACTGTTGATGGCTATTATGGACTTAGCCCCCTGATCATTTTGATGTCCACCGCCGTTCATCGCTGGAATCTAAAATCATTTGTGAGGAAATTGCCAAGAATGAAAGGAAAGAAAAATTCAGTGTGGAACAAGAATTTGAACTTACACCAACAGATTGGCAGTCCAGGATTCTACCACTCAGCTACTCTGCCGGTGCTACAGCATGGAGAATACTAATCCTGGAGATTGCGTTAGCAGCAGCAGCTGTCATGATTAGCTAACACTCAATATACACCTGTGTACTAGTCAGAGCTGCCATCCGCGTCTTCTTTGTGTTCTAGCATGCTGCCTTCCCAGTTGCGGAGCCAGTCCTAAATTAAGTGTTTTCTTTTACATTTAATAGCGTGGGGCCTATTAATGGGGTAACCCAAACGTACATTTGAGAAAAGTCAAACGAATCCAGCAACAAGAAGTTAAAGGGTTTTTAGTAGAGACCAGTGGTTATATCCGGATAGGTAAGAGGAGGGAAAAAAAATAGCTGTCTTTCTGCTTCGCTTAGGAGAGGCACAAATTTCACAGATTAATAAAACTCGCACTTTTTTTTACTTCCTGAAAGGAAATTCTCTCACTCGCACATGCGAGTGTTCACTCCAGCTAACACCACACGAAACAATCCAGGGCTTGCTGCACATTATATTTTGCCAGCTATCACCTCACTGCTTCGCGCTGTGGGTGAAACTAATTTCCTTCTTGTCTTTGCACATTTGCTACAAGTGAGCCTGCATGTTTTGCTATCATTGAAATTCAGGGATGTCCAGCTTTTCATCCATTATTTTTCGAAATACCCCCAAAGGCCATCACGAGGAGGGTATTACTTATGGGGCACCAACATTACACAAGTACAGCTCGACATAGCACAACTTTTCACAAATAAATAAATTGCTGAAGGAGAAGCAAAAATTGTGCAACAAGATAGTGCAAAACAGTGAGTGTAATGGCAATGGCTACACAACAAAGTGGAAGCAAGCTGGACACATTGCTTACAGTACTAAACAAGATATTGCAAGATGTATGCAATATGAACAAAAAAAAAATAAAATAAAAGGACAAACAAGAGCTACAGCTTCCAGAGCAAGCTTTTTGTATATAAGAAGGACAAAAAAAAAAAAAAAAAAAAAAACGTCTTGGAGGATAAGAAGCTCAGGCGTAACACAGCCATACAAGATTTTTAAACTTTGTTGCGTCAGTTTCCATGGCTTTGTTTGATGAGTGTTCTTTGCATTCTTTCAGTGATCTTGCATAAGGTGATGTGTGACATAATGGTAGCTTTATTTTGTTTGGTGATCGCGGTGCAGAAGGACGACTGACAGTGGGATTAACAGCTCGTGATGCAGCAATGTGTTGGGATAAAGTTTGTGAAGAAGGGATAAAGGAGAAAATTCGTGGTATAGACTTTGAAGCGTAGGCTCTTATATATCAACATTCAGCTCTACGACAGAGTTCCTTACTTTTGAACTTGCAGGCGATGCTGGCGTACCCGGAGGTGCTTTCAAACGAGAAGCTTGAGGAACTCGAGGCTATGGCAGAGGCTGTGCGGAGGTTCTATGATGCGAATGGTGAGCTCGATCAATTCACGCGTGTCATCAGTTCTGATGTTGCTGACCATTACTCTGCCGTTTCAGTGGACACTGCCAAAATAGACAGGGAAAAAATATACCAAAGGAAATTTTGGATGGCCTAAAGTCTCTAGGGCTGTTTGGACTACAAGTTCCGACAGAATACGGTAAGGCAACACCTTGCTTATAAAAATGTATATTGCACTGGTATGTTTACCTTGTTGTTGACTTCTGTTAATTTTAGCAGACTAGGTTGACCGAACTTTCTGGAAACAGAAAATTAAGGCACAAAATAACAACATTAATTTGAACATTTGCACCACAACACAATTGTGGAAATAAATTAACCATCTAATCCCAGCGAATTACACCTTTTTTTATGACAATTCAAGAACACTGCATTTGTGCTTTGTTGGACATGGCAGAGCCCTGCTATACTTGCAGGCTAATGACATACATTTGTCAGATGCTATAATGTATGCATAGTGACCATGGTGTTCTGCCACCTGAAGGGGGGGTTATTGAAATCAAATCCATACAGTGTTGGCCACACACCAAGAGGGCCAGAATACACTTGAGTGCAGGTTCAAATAAACCAAATTGGTATACATTAATCCAGAGCATTCCGCCAGTTTGTCTCATAAGATGCAGCACAACTTTGAGATGTTATAGACCAACAGTTACTGTCACTCAAAGCTAGCGATGAGTTTCATGAAATCTATTCCACTTGTTGCTGTGATGCAAAAAGATGCATTTAGAGCGCAAATATGCATGGTACAACATATGAAGACTTTACGGGCAACTCTCCTACCTTTTTCTTGGCTCTTTAAAGAAATTAAAGGCAACAGTAAGTTGTGATAACCAGAGCATTTTTGTTATCTTGAGTGTTATTATCACAGATCAGCTTTAGATGTTTACCTCAACTTGAATGAAATAATGTATTTGCTGTTAGGTGCAATTTGTGTCTGCATATTGTGATGGCTTCTGGAAGTTTCTTTTATTAAAAATATTTGATTTTACTTGTTGCTCACATTATGGAGAATATTGCAAGCCATACTGATAATACTCATGTGGTTGACAGTGACATCTGTCAGTTAGTTGCCTGAATAACCAATTGTTGAGTGATCCCCTCATGAAACTTCCTATGCCTGTCACATTCTGCTCATACTTCTTTTTGTTATTCTAAATTTTAATTCCAGGGTCATGTTATCGGTAGTCTGCCTAAAATCACTGTAAATGCTTGCATGTCTCGCTGTTCTAGGAGGTCTTGGGCTGACAGCTACCGAGTATGCAAGGATCTGCGAAGTCACTGGAAAAGATGCATCCGTTGGTGTCACCCTTGCTGCACACAATTCTATAGGCATTAAGGTCTGCGAACCGTTTTTTTTTCCTGCGCTTTGGTCATTAGGGTCATTTTTGTCTCTAGTGAATTGGAAGCCACTGTACACAGAGCCAAAGATTCAACACATTCACAGCAGTACACTTGTAGGATGTGCTTTAGTGTGTGGCTTCGAAAGAAAACACATGTACGCAGTCCACTGATTTACGCGCTCCACTCCTCTCATTTGACTCCCTCGCTAAACGCTGCGAGGGGGTGCCACATGTTGTTTTCTAGTACTTTGCCTCGCTTGACACTGTCATCCACAGCTGTGGCTGCTATGTGAGGCATTTGACGCTCTTACCATGTGCTCGTAGTTTGCTACGGAGTCAGATGGAGTTCACTTACAAAGGCTTAAGGGTCATGTTTGAAACAGCATTAGCTGTTAATGCGAAGCATTCCTTGCCTCATTCTTGGCACCTTGTTGTAGGTAGGTAGATTCTTGTCTCGGCTTTAATAAAAAGGAAACAATGTGTGACCAATGGTGGAATCGAACCTTTGTCGGGGGAGCACAGCAGCCCAGTGTGCACTTCTATCCTTGTTACAGCTAGCGCTTTGAGGCGCCATGTCAGACAGCTCTGTCTCTGGGACCGGCCCACTTTCTCCAGCACTGTCCTCGTAGCATTTTTTGCTACATAGAAACTGCAACATTGTACCAACTTCACGATTGCCCAAATTAATCATGCTTTAACATCTCTTCGCTGAAGCACAAATAGCATTGTCGTTTTAACATGCACCACATGACATAGCCATAGGTACGTACGATTGTGTAACACGTAGTTGCTGATAGCGTCACAATCCAGGTTTCTCTCGCTTACACTTACACTATCCATGTAGACCCCAACAATCGTCATGCCGTAAGCTTGCGTCGAATGGCTGGCATAGATATGGCAGCCATACGATTGTCTTCGACGTGGTAATCTTTGTGCTGCTGTCGTCACACACACATGCACTCGCAACCTGCACACTCATTTACTCAATTTACACAAACAGGTTGGTACATCTGGTAATGGTTTGTGGAACCCCAGACAATGCTGGATAGTCAGGTAACTGAGAAATGCTTTGCATAACATCGATTCCCACAGTACGTGGGGTCTACAAAATTTTAATTAGTTAGTTAGTTTATTAGTTAATCAGTTCGTTAATTAGTGAGTTAGTTGGTTAGCTAGTTAATTAGTTAGAGAGGCACCATGGGCATGACAACATGATTGGGAGAGACCTCTCCCTGCACTGGACGCATGCTGATGGGGATCATGACAATTCTGAAATCGAGTCCTTCAGCATGTAATGCTATGCATTTCTTGATTCATTGTCTCTGGTTTTCATGTAGTTGTAACCAACAAAGAATAGAGCCCCTCGGTTTTCCTAATTTTTGCTCACCGCATAGCTGAAGGTCTCAACTTTAGCAGTCCTGATGCCACGAGGTTGCCTGCTCTTATGTTCATGTATTATGTGAAGCCTGCGGTTTAAAGGATGTTCACCCGCCTACATGGCCATGAGGGGTGCAGGCTGTTACTCTCAGGGTTAGATCTAGTATGCATACACAGATACCCAAGATAGTGGACTGCAGGATGGCCGCCACGGTAGCTCAATGGTAGAGCGTCACACGCATAGTGCGAAAGATATTGGTTTGGCCTGTTTGACCTGTGACAATTTTTATCCGCTTTCATTTTCTTATTCTTTATTATTTCTACATTTCAATTAAAGGAATATAAATCACTTCCCCTATGCTTTCCCTGGCTTCATTATCTGTTTGCTTCATATGATTGTTACTAACAAAATTAGAGCCCTGGGTTCCCTTTATTCTTCTCACAGTTGGTAAGAGTGCCACTTACACAGGCTGAAGGTCCATGTTTGAAACAGTAGCAGTTGTTTATTAGTTCGTTAGCTAGTTAGTTATTATAATGCCATTGGCGTAACATTATGATCGGGAGAGGCTACTGCTGATGGGGATCGTAACTATACTGAGACTCCGTGCTCCTGCATGTACTGCTACAAACAAGCATGTTACAGTTTGACTGTTTTTCCTTGTAACATCTATGATTCCTATGGTTTCCTTGCAGGGAATTCTCTTGTGTGGGAATGAAGAACAGAGGAGAAAGTATCTGCCAAAGCTGGCAACAGGGGAGCACATAGCAGCGTTTTGTTTGACTGAACCTACGAGGTTGGTACATTTTGTGAGTCTTATTACCGACATCTCAATACACTATTAGTTTCCTGTGCAATCGCATGCAGAAAAGGCAGCCAGAATTCTCTGCAGGACCACACGGGACACTTTTTATTTCGATCAAGATAGAACGAGGCTTCTGTTTTATAGTCGCTACGCAACGACGAGCTCATATAAAGATATAAAGACAAAGCTAAGGCTAGGAGGCTGGAGAGAACAGGTGCTTTGTGTCTTATACCCATCATTGGTTAGACCAGTATGTACCAGTACTGTTTACTGCTGAGAACTATGTATAGCCTCTGTATTCCAGTTCCATGCATATGTTCTAAATGTTGTTCGTACAAGGACTGGTAAATGTACAGGGTGTTCCAGTCTTAAAGGGGACACTATGTGGCTGTCGGTATTTTGTTGCCCTAGCTGAAAGGTCCAACTGTGCACTGTACAGGTGGGTAGAAAGGTGCCAGTGCTGACAAACACACGTCATCTGCTGCAAAGCGAGGCGATTATGCACATGTCAGAATGAAAATTTCGCACGTGCACTGCACTCATGTGCATGCTTTAACCGTTGACTGCACTGTGCAAGTTTCCTTACCCTTCAGCTCAATTTCGTGTTCAAGCAGCAAACAATATGTACACTCCAGTTAATTAGGTGCATTTATGTCTTGCTGATTTCTCTCATTACTGAACTCTATTTTGTCATCGCCTTCATAATGTGTGTGCAGTTTACAACAAATGAAACATGAGAAGACAAGTGCACAACCTTCAGGTCTTTTTTTGTGCCATAGTAAAGCACACATTGGGATAGGATAAAAAATCTGCATGTAGAAGGCACAAGCTCATGCTTATGCCACTCAAGGTTAGCCTTGAGTAGCAACCTTTTGACCACATCATCACAGAGTGTGTAATCTACATGAAGCTGCACACTCTGATTATCATGTTTCATTCGTTGCTAAGTATGCCTGTCTGATTAAGGGGTCAACTGTGTCTTCCATTTTTCTTTGTCCCAGTATGTTTAATGCCCTAGAACATAATTCCATAGCCTAGTAATCTTTTTATAGCTTGGTATGTAATTTTTCTCTTGGTTCTAATTATGTGTTCATGCTTTGTTATCTCATTTCTTTCACACTATTTGCTTCATTGGAATGAACCATTGCATTTGTTTTATTTATTGCACCCAAAGAAAGAAAACCCTGCCAGCAGAATCATCATTGTGCTATTGTTATGTTGTGTATGTTTAATAGAGCAAACTTTCTTCCGAGAAATTTCAAAGGATAGTGCAGCAAACTTTTGTTTCTGTAGTAGCTGCCAAAAGAGATCCCTTTTTCTCATTCACGCAGTGGTAGCGATGCAGCATCTATTCAGCTCACGGCGACGCCTAGTCATGACAAAAAGACTTACTACCTAAATGGTAGCAAGATCTACATCAGCAACGGTGGCTTTGCTGATATTATGACTGTTTTTGCCAAGGTCAAAGTGGAAGGAGTGGATGTACGTATACCTCAACTGCAAACCTCCGGCCTGTGATGATGTCACTTATTTTGGCTGTGTCTTCCAACTGCTGCAAAAATAATGCCCCCAATAAGCTTATGCAACCTAGTTTTCCAATGTTGCAGTACTCCAATACGAGTGCATACGTAGGTTATAGTCTTGTCTTGGGTTCTCAGGTGTCATTAAGATATTGTCATGCTACTGTCTGCTTAGCATGCACAAACACAGGGTTCAGTTGTTGAAGATCAGGGGAAATGATGTACACTTGGCATAGTGTGCAAAAGTGAAAATAGTTGTAGTAAGGTGATGCTTTGTGTTTGAAATTTTGATAAATAGCATGGTGGAGTTTCTGGGCTTGGGTAGCACAGCTAATTTGTTGATCCCTTAGCATTTTCCATGCTGAAGAAAGCTTTGTTACTCAGCTTTTACATAAGTTAAATTCTAGCAGCATTTCTGTTTATAATGTTGGTAGAAGTGATGCAAGTGCAATTTTGTGTAGCTTATAAAAGTGGTGTCCAAGAAATGCTTAGGCACTAGTATGTATAAATAGAGCGACTGATACGAAACTACAGCACTGTCCCGCTGCTGTGCTTGCATTGCACATTAGTATGTGTACTTACAGGGTAAATTGAAATGTGAACAAGTTAGGGTGCCAAATAGAATGCAATCTTTCATTTCTGCTTTCGCAAATACATATAATACCACCATGATTCTGGCTTGTAAGCTTAGTGTGAGGCATATACCATCTTTGGTGACAGGATGAGTAGTGGTGTGGGATCATGCTGTTGAGTTATTACCTGCGAAAGGTGTTCTACTTTGTAATTTTGTGTTCCTGTTTTGTTTGTACAGCATTGTATGCAACATAATCTACAGGTAGTCTTAGTGAGATTCTGAATAATCAACTGCACGCCTTACTAGCTCGCAGCCACCTGAACCGACACTATGAAATGACTATAATGTCTGGCTCTGGCTAAAGTAGTGTTTGTATTCCCTGGTTTTATAGCTGGAAAGTATGAAAGAAGTGCCAGGCATTCACAGCATGTTTTTGCCGTGACTTCGTGTGTTATAGGCATCTTACTAAAGCTGCATTCTTGTTGCGTGCACCGAGCCTCTATATGTATGTAACTAAAGTTGTGTTGCTTTGATCTTATTTTATATATTGCGGGTTAGCCAGTGTGCATGTATGAGCATGATTTTTTAAAACTTTGTGTATTTTTTGTTTTCCTCTGCAGAGAAAAAAACATGACAAGATGACGGCATTTATTGTGGAGAGGGCCTTTGGTGGTGTCACCTCTGGTGCACCAGAAGACAAACTTGGGATCCGAGGATCAAACAGTAGGTTTCTTTTCTTCTCTTTTTTAAATTTTATTTTTATTTTATTTTTTTAGGTCTTGTTTCAAGGCTTGCACAGATTATGTGCACAAGAATTTGTCGTTCGAGGCATAACAGGAGCAGTAATGTGGCCGAGACTTGTGACCAAAACATAGTATGCCGCATACTGGAAGCACTAAAGAACACAAATAATACGTGACCAGAAGTAAACTTACGTCTACAAGTTGTAATTATACGAAGCAGGTTGTTATTCCGCTGAAAGTGTCGCCGATCAAAAGTAACTGCACCGAAAAAGTCGCAAAGTGAGACTTTTATGTCTGCATTAGTACTTACTTAGCTTCTGCATCGTTGCCTTCTTTGCATGAAACAGAGTATGGTTTGTAGTAATCCTGGATGAACAGATAATGAAGACGACAAAGACTCTAAACGAAAGTGCCGCTATCGTTACCTGCCGAGATTGCACGCAGTGCCACACGGAGAACTGCATAAAGACTAAAGTGCGCCCGTCACGGCCTCCGCGATAGCACAGAAGGCCACGACAGCGGCACTTTAGCTGCCGTGCACAACCGAATTCCGTGCTTCGGAACTTCGCATGCGCCCTCCTTTTACCACAACCGGTTTTGAAGCGCTCGTTGTAACAGTACGCCACTGTTGAAAGCGTTCTGTGATATCCGGGCGCGGTTTCAATAGGCAGGGTCGCAAAATTGTAAATGCAGTGAAATGTGGTCGCTATAACCGATAAACCATTATAGTGGGGGTTCGACTGTAGTGGTGTTCAAATGTTTTGAGTATTGAATACAAATAACATGGTCACTGTCATTTGAGTAATATACCATTCCTAAAATTTAAACGTTTGAAGCCTTATAGATTGTTAGTAGCTGAATAGTATGTGATGAGAATGGTTGTATGTCCGTGTTGGATGAACTGAAGCACTGCAAGGCCATGTCAGATGTGTGTCATTAATCTATCTCTACAGAAAGTATTCTGCAGTACTGTGAGGCACCAGTTTTGGATGGGGCAGGTGAAGCACTGTATTTTTCTTTAGGTGAAAGCTTTGTATACCCCATGAAGCGTACAATCCAGTGAGCGTCTGGCATTAACATCCGATGGCAAGAAAACCCACGTGACCAAGCGATTATGTCACGCTCCTGGTGCTGAACCTGCTGCGGTCCGCACTGCGAAATCCCACGATGAACAGCCACAGTGTCGGACAGACGCCGTGGCCCGCATCCAAAAAATTTACTTTGCCCAATTCGAAAATTGACTAGAATCTTTAAGCGCACAACCAAACGAGGACGGTGAAATACGGCGGGAGACACACAAGTCTCCTGTTGTCTTTGTGCAAAGTCATAATTGACTTGGCCCACCCTTCAAATTGACTTTGCCCAATTTGAGCACACGACCAAATGATAAGTATCATGTGGAAGAGCCAGAGTGCTTTCGCATTCATGTAAGAAGACTTGAGTACCTCTGCAATTTTTTTTTTTAGATTTAGAATCTTGTGGCAAGTAACTTGCTTCCTTTTTCAAAATAAATATTCATCGATTGGCTCGATATCATTTTAAAAATTTCACGTTTCGAGCACTGTTGGAAAACAGTAAGCAGCAAAACACTGTCACCTTTGCATACAATTCTGCGACTTGTTGGATTTTTAACACCAGAGTGACACAAATTCAACAGATTAGAAGGCTAATAATGATGAACCTTGCATTGCAGCAACATCCATATTTTTTGACAACACACCGGTGCCTGCTGAGAACATCTTGGGTGAAGTTGGAGATGGGTTTAAGGTGAGACTAAGAAGTGCTCGACTTTCTACGTAAAGTGTTTGCCATGCATGTAATGGCCATGGCTGAACAAGTCGTCATTATAT
Organism: Dermacentor silvarum; assembly: GCF_013339745.2. Classification (NCBI taxonomy): domain Eukaryota; kingdom Metazoa; phylum Arthropoda; class Arachnida; order Ixodida; family Ixodidae; genus Dermacentor; species Dermacentor silvarum. The sequence continues at coordinate 28,559,981 of NC_051161.1, read as the reverse complement.
TGCTTTTTCTTTTTTTATTATTTACCTGTAGCTCTGATAAGACAATGAGAAACGGTGTGTGTTGCACTGAGGCTTTGAAGAGGTTCTACAATGGTATATTCATTTTCTTTAGGGAGAATGGATAGAGGAAATAACAAAATTATGCGCACTAAACCCACCCTCTTAGTTGTACAATGAGCAGTGGCAGTAATGGTGCATAGTCCAAGAGCGTGGCTGAGTTGAAAAGGTACCGACTTGATAATTCTCACTTCTCATAGTTTTTTGTTCAATGAAGTTCCAGGCATCCTAAACCTTAGAAAAATTTTGGCAAACATCAGTGTACCCCTAACTGATTTACTTCAATGGTTGTCTCAAAGAACAAGTTTTTATTTCTGTGTCTCGGAGATAGATGCGCCATGATATCATGAAACAGGGACTCACTGATAATGCCAATGATGCCAGCTCCATCATTTCGAGACTAACTTTAGCATCAACTTTAAATATCTTGGAAATGTTTTCCATACCTTTACACTTGCTAAGTGTCATCCTTCTGTGTGCAAGAAGCATGTGGTAGTGTTTCTACAACTCCAGATATATGTCTGTGCTACACAGGTACACACACATTCTATATTTCATGAAGGGCCTTTCTGAACAGCTCTTGGTGACAAGCTTTACTCTGGGAAGCTTGTTAACTCTGTGTTTGCATGCCCATCTTCGACCTTCTCCCGTTCAGGTGGCCATGAATGTTCTTAACAATGGGAGGTTTGGAATGGGAGCTGCTTTGGCTGGGGGCCTTAGAGAACTTATTGGTAAGCATATTCATACTGCGTTTTTAACCAATTTTTGCTAGGATAAGCTCTGTTACGGGAACTTTTCCATAACTAGCATTACTTGTTTTACACCATACATTCACTGATGGCATTGCCGGCATCTTTCTCACTTTACAGGGTACACCTCAAGGTATGCTGTCGAACGGGTTCAGTTTGAAAAACCCCTGAGTGACTTCCACATGACCAAGGTGACCACCTTTTCCCTAATCAACTTGTAAATAAATGTAATTTTTAAGAACTTCGTAGTGAAGTTTTGAGAAATGATAAGCTTATCTAAGAGACAAGTTTTGCCACATTTCATTCAATTGAAAGGGTATTTCATTGGCAGCAATTTTAAATTTCTTGCCATAAGAGTTGGCAGTAATAAAATGGTGAAGTGTTTCATGGTGTGAATCAGTCATGGCACTTGTGATTCTTGATAGCACAACCCATCATGATGGGAATGAGTGGAATAAGCTATTTTTGCCGTGAAAAAAAAAAAAAAAAGTGTAGTCAAGGTTTCTGTTCATGCTAAGTAAGGTCAGGTAAGCCAAGGGCTTGCAGTGTCTGCACTTTCAAGACTTCTGCTGTGTTCATTTCAGGACAAGATCTACAGGATGACAAGTTTGACATATGCAATAGAAAGCATGGTGTACATTGCATCTGCCATCATCGATGTTGTTGAGGAGCCTGATTGCGCACTGGAGTGTGCCATAGTGAAGGTAACTTCTCACTTCGTGCGATTTTTCTTGGAATGAAATGCCTAGGTAGTGGGTTCTTTTGTTTTTTTTTTTTTCCATTGACTGTCAGAAATATCTTGAATATGGACTGGTCTCTGTAATGCAGCATCTAGGATAAGCTTTGAATGCTGCCTTGCATGTGTCAGCAGTGCATGGCAGCCAGTAGCACGCACCGATGCATATTCTATGCCTTCATTGAAAGGAACCTACAGAAAACACAGTAGTACAGTCAACTTTCCGTTAAGTTGACCTTGGCGGGAGCGACAAAACTGATCGAATTATCCGGCAGGTCGAATTAGATAAGATGCGGAAAAAAAAACTTAAAGCGCACTGCTGATTCATTTGCAGTACTTGCCCGATTCTAACACGCCCCCAAACCAAACGCACGCACGCTTGCACTGTGTCCGAAGTAGAGAACTAACGTAGTGGTAACATTAAAGCTTCTAAAGAAAACTAAAATTTAATGTGCACCCGATTTTTTTCGAAGAAAATGGGCAAGAATATGTGTTCTACAGTGGCGGCCAGTTTGCTGAAGTCAGTTTTTCCACAGGGTCTTTAAAGTCAGCTTTGCCGCAATATAGCCTCGTTATGCGGCAAGGCATATGACCGCCGCGAACGCGGTGTTTTGCCCAACTTTCCTGGGAAAGAAAGACAGCGCACATTAGAATTGAGTAAATACCGTCATCAGACATTGTGAGCTACCGTAATTGCTTGAAAGTCTTCCTAGGGTACGCCGAAAATAGGCGTTTTGACGGAAGATAACGTGTGTTGAGTGCATTCACTGTCCCCTAAGCTCTGTCCAGACAGACGCTGCCACTGTAGAGGTCACTATTGGGGTCACCATAGGGGTGAGGTGTCTGCGTGCTGACTTGTCAAGTTCGAATTAACTGATGAAGGCCAATTTTAGGTTCGAAATAACGAAATCTCGGGCCCATACAAATGCATGGGCGCTATCGAATTAACCGAAAGATTGAATTAACCAGAGCCAAATTGACATAAGTCTGCTGTTATGGAAAACACAAGTTTTCTTGCTGAAAATTCTTATATCTACACATCCTGGCTAGTTAACAAAATATACTTTGTTTAGCTGAATGTTCTAATATAACCTGAACAGCTTGAGGTTTTCTTGTTTAGCATATAATAGATTCAGCATTTTAAAATTAAGCTGAAATTCAGGCAGGACAGATTTAAAATATTCCCTCATGTCTCTCTTAAAGATACTGACAACCGATTTTTATGGACCCAGTTTTTATGGCGCAACGGAAAGCTCACCCTCGGTAGTGTTTACACCTGCAGCGGTTACTTCCAAAAGCGCCTGGATATTTTGTAAGCAAAATTTTTCGATCTGAGCAGCCTTTAAAAAAATAGGAGTCCCTCCTCCAGTAACGCTGAGAAGTGATAGCAATCTCGATAGCCCGCCTCGCAAATTGTGAAAGCCGCCCATCGTCATGCTTTGACTGGAGGGAGTGAAACTGTGGTTAACCACCTATATTGTCACCTTTGCAACCACTTTTAAAGGTAACTAGACCGGTACAATAAGTTTGCGTTGTTGTACAGACCTTTCTTATAGTTGTACCGCATTTTTTCCCATGGCTGGTTGGCCCCCGGCGTTGTTAATCTGTCGATAGACGAGCCAAGCCAACTGATCGAAAACAAAAGCGAAGGCAGTGCCACTTTTCTGCTCTCTACGTACGAAGGCTTATCTGTACATTGTAAGTTAGAAAAAACGTATAATAGAAAGAATGTTACTGCATTTCAATAGTATTAATAAAAAGACCAGGAAACGCGTACACTAGTAGAAGGTCACGTGGTAGACCTCATAAGTATGTTCATGTTTTTGCCATGTGGGGTGCCAAAGGTCATTTTTCGCGACATTTAGTGAAGAATTAAAAATATAAATCTACGTTTAATGAGAAAAACAGGGCCTGTTCTAGCCAATACGATAGACGATCTTTCCATCAGCGGGGTTATCTCAACTCATGTTCTGGGCAGTCGTCTGCCCAGAAAACAAGCTTTAGCTTGGGCCCAACTCTGATGCCACCTATTCAAATACATGTAAAACACAGAAATGCTTTTCTGATGTAACCCCTAGGCAGATTTTAATGAAATGAATTGCATTGGAGAGAGAAAGTTATATTCTAGTGGACTGTTAGAAGTGTAATTTTGATTTAGGGCCTGCATTTTTTTTTAAAGTTGCCAAAATGAGGTAATGTTGAAAAAAAAAGAAGTGCGAAGTTTACAAATGTGTAACTGCACTAAAAGCACATATAGCAGTTCCGTAAATTTCAACCATTACAACATCCAAAGTGAACAAATTTGATATATTAATTTATATCTCAGTCTAACTCGCATATAATACATCAGTTTAGTTCACTTTAGATGTACTGTTAGATGCAATTTACAGAATTCTGATATCATCTTATTGCAATAGCAATTATGTGGACACTCTAGGTGCATTTCCGCCGCCGTCGTCACCGTGATGTTCCATATGAAGTGCAAGTGTGGCAACATCATGGCCATGCGCCGTATGCTGTGTGTGCGAGTGAAAGCATGTGAGGGTGAGCCGAGGATGGTGGCTCGATCTGCTCGATCTCGCGCGCACAAGGGAGGAAGGCGGCGAGGAAGTGCGCTGTCTTCTATCGCAAGCAAGGCACGGGGTGGGGTTGTAGTCTGGTGGCGTGTGGCGCGGCTGAGCTTGGCTGCACGGGCCCTATCTTGAAAGCGATCTGCAATGGAAGCAGAGTCTAGGTACCCCAAAGGTTGATAGCTTCGTGTGCGCTGTGTTCTCGCTGCTTAGTTGCGTTGAAGCGAGAGACAGCAGGGAGGTCAATTCGCTCGCTGCTGCTGCCGCTCTTCCTCACGCCAGTGTTTTGACAGCGAGTGTCTGCAGTCATCGAGTGAGATGTGTTCACGTTCGCCTGTGCGCTCGTGACACCATGCTTGTTAATTTAGTTAGTGAGCGAATGTTCACAAGTTTATACGGCCGGTAAAACCACTATCCTTACTTCATATAGCTTTCTAATAATTTGTTATCACAATGGATGCCTCGCCTTTCGTGCGGAACTGCTACTCTTTTCATTGATGAATTAGAGTTGTAAGCTTTATAGTTCTGATTTCCTTTAATTTGCTATGTTCAACAATTTTTATTAAGAAATTGACTGCCTAAATAAAAAATCCGCTTCCTACAGTCCCTATGTGTTAATGTTTTCGTTTAAATGCAACAAAACTCATCAAATTTTCTGCTATGGCGGAGAAAAATGGTTTCTCCTTTCCCATGTATTTAGATAGGAGCCCCTGAGCTAAAGCTTCCTCTTAAAGGGTCTCCTGTTGCTTAATCCTGCACATTGTGGAGTTTGAACTTGCTATTTCTCCATTTCCTGCCATATTTTTCTTCATGCATGGCCTGCAGGTGTTCAGCTCAGATGCTGGGCAATATGTAGTCAACGAGTGCCTTCAGATCCATGGAGGTTCGGGCTTCATGACATCACTTCCCATTGAACAGTACTACCGAGACACAAGAATACTTTCAATCTTTGAGGTGAGCCACTTGTTGCAGCTTTCCTTCTCATTAAACCACATTTGATAGCAATAGCATTTCTTTAGTGTGTGGGCTGTGAGATTCATTGGGTTTGGGGTCACACAGCTAGCTTTCTCAGTGTGTATGGCCTGTTGATTGGGCTATGCGAGCTTACATGATAGTGTGAGCAGTTGTCGAACTTGTGCCTTATTTCTTCCTGGTTCAATATTCAGGGAACGAATGAGATTCTCCGGCTATTTATTGCTCTGATGGGACTGCAGCACACTGGAAAGCAGCTGTCAGAGCTCATATTGTGAGTATATATATTCTATGATTGTATAATTTATTTTGTATATGTGCATTTGACTTAGGCATGTCATAAATGTTATTGCATGTTCACTCTGCATGAGATGGGTTCACTCTATGAAATGTTGTGTCACAAGCATTGTAGCTAGCATGATGAGCCCTTCATTATCAGATGTACAGTCTCCGCTGATATGAAATGGAACACCGAGTTTGTGTTCATAGCTGGTAATTTTTCTTGTTTGTGCTTTCAATGAAGAAAAATTCCATGAGCACGATTCTTCAACAGGAGAACAGCATAACAAACAGTAGTAAGCGGGGTTCTGACTTGCTCGTTTGCAAGGATCACTGTTTGAACACAAATGAAGTGTTCTCTTTCTAAACAACAACACCTAAGTCCTTCACGGGACAGTCCTGCGGAGTGCCCCATGGAGTGCACACGTGGTCCTTCCAAATATGCCGAGTTGTCGCAATCAAAGAGGAGCAGGCTTGGCTAGTTCCTCTTGCACCCGAGTTTCCCAGGTGGCATTAGCAGCAGAACACTCGCGGCATCTCTCATACTACTGCGTATCTACCGACTACCGGTGCTGCACGTGCTATGTGGGAAAGCAGGGGCCGTATTCTGCAACGCTTCGGTTTTCGAAGGATTCGGGTTGGCGGTGGCGTCACATTGGTGCGGTCCGTTGACGTATTGAAAACAAGTGGAAGGACAGAGGCCAATCGGCGCGAAGGTTTTTTTTTTTTTTTTTTGTGGCAGTGAACGTCACAAACCGAGTAAAAATATAGCAATTTACAAGTGCTTCTTGGTAAATAAAAATAATTTGTTCATGGTATTGATGAGGTTTATATTTTTCGTTATGAATCGTGTGCGAGTTGTACTGGCAGTGAGTGACTTACCGAATTTTGTTTACTTCGGTTGACCCATTTATGCCGCTAGGTGGGACGTCGTACGCTAACTTCGCGTTGCGGCCAAAATACACACTCAAGTTCCTCGCACAGTCGAAGCGCTGTCTCTTTTGACAATCTGAATTGTCACCTGAATTCCTCGTCTTTCATCTCAAAGGCGTCTTGTCGACGTCGAGGTCGTCGCTGTCTATCACGGAGGCTCACTAAAAGCATGATAACAGGCGCCACAGGCACTGCACACGCCGTCATTTTGTTCCGAGTGCCGCGATCTCGCCCGTGCACACGGCACGCACCGGCTCTGCACATGGCACACCACGCTTCGGATCAGACTGAAGCAGTGCGCGCGGCTTCGCTTCGTAGCAGACGACAAATTCGGTTTCCGCGTGATTGACATGTGCGTGACGTCATCAAAAAATGAGTTCGCACCCTGAGGCGATGGCGTCACCCAGGCGGCGACCAATCGCTGCACGCAAACCGAATTCTTCGAAAACCGAAGCGTTACAGAATACGGCCCCAGGATTCCAGGAGACGTAAGAGCCATGCAGGGAAAACAACATCAGGAGATGGGGAAGAGTCGAGCGTCCCCATGCGTCATGTAACGGTTTCATAAACTTGACAAAACTCAATGAAGAGTTGAAAATGCTTAATCCAATCTGCAACTGTACTATTCAGATTCTTCTGGAGACGCAAGCAATGTAGTGAAACTGAATTTCAGTGAAGTAATTGGTATCTGAAGGGATTAAAAGAAAAACATCACACACAGTGAATGTTATGAACCAGACATCTCAACTTAGCAGTGAGCATACTAAGAAGTGTTTCGTAATGTTCAGATGCACTAAAAATTGCATAATGAAAGTAATTAATTATGAGCCAGTAACAATTCACTACTTTAAAGAAATGCGGACGTTAGTCTCCAACACTATATTGCCATGAACAACAATAAAAGAAGCTGCAATGTCCTTTCTCAGTGAATTCACACTAAATCGTAGAAAAATTCACATACTACTACCCTGGACTGCCACAGTAGCTGATCATTCGCAGTAATTGATTTGCATCCAGTAATCATAGTCTTGAAACTTCATGCCACAAACTTGTCTCCCGCTCTACTTATTTGAAATACAGGAAGATGAGGAATCCTCTAGCCAATCCAATAACGGCGTTACAGAAATTGTGGGAGCGCCGCCGTGATGCTGCCGACAATCCAGTACGCGATTTGGACCTTTACACTGCTCTGCATCCATCCTTGCAGGTAAGCCACTGATGCCATGCTGTGTTGTCTCTGTCACGCATCAGGAAAATCTTGTGGGCGGGGGGGGGTTGCACTTTCGAGCCAAACTTAGCCACTTTAATGGGCTCCTCACTAGGTTTGGGCATTGCAAACAGACAAGCTCTGCACTTAAAAATCATGCAGTGGCAATCGTGTCTGTAAAGTATCAATGACTGCAAAGTATGAAAATCACTGAAATTTCAAACAGAAGCCCATGAGCCCTTCCTCTCGAGCAAGCCTCACATTTAGCTAGAGAGTCAAGGTCAAACACACACAAGTGCCTCTACACAAAATGCGCTGCCTGCAACGTCACCGATTATAGTATGTGACCTCAGTAAATCGTCCAATGCAGAACATGCAATACCACGATTGGGAGTGCACTGCACAGCGAAACAAGGAAGAGAAGAAAAAGAAAAGGAGGCGGGGCTCATGATGTTCATGTGACATTGTCCTTCGACTGCTGTATGGGAGACGGCAGGGAAAACATGTCGCTTACGGATGCTAGTTGTGCAGATGGAGAGAGTGTCTAGGTTGGTAGCGAAGCTCACCTCCTGGAACCATGGCAACGAATCATTTAGATTTCTTCTATCTCCTCTAATAACGAACCAATTTGAAAAAAATTCTTGCTGTAAAACTGTCCCTAGATGGTGGAACTACAACTTCCAGTGTGATAATGATGAGGATGATTTATTGGCATCCCCTCTGAAACGGGGCAGTGACAAATAGTCACCTAGCCTGCTTGAGTTAATCAGGTATACACAGTGAAAGCTTGTTAATTCGAATTTCACAGGGACGTTTAACGAGTTCGAATTAAACCGAATTCGAACTAATGAAAGTCATCAAAAAACAGCCAGAATTGATACCGGATTACTAGAAAGCACTTGACCAAAGCACTTGACTTCTGCATTGTGGACAAAGCTAGAAAGCATTGACCAAAATAATCTGTGATCATTTTTTGATTCTTTGAAAGAAATGGTCATCAGTTTGTCTTACAAAGCACGAACCTGACGCATAGCTTCATCTTCACCCTTCTTGAAGTTGAAAAATAGGCGCCGACACCGAGCACCTTCATTACAGTAGCCGACGAATTTTCCGGACTTGATGAATATTCTGAACTTCATAAATGCACCGTCAGGGTTTCAATAGAGCTAATGCAATTTTGCGACCGATTTTTCAGACGAATTTAGGCCCCAAAGTTCGATTTTCCGGACTAAATCGCTCATTTCGAGCCATGCTAAGCGCTCTTAGAGACTGCCATGTTGGATTTTCCGCTGGCTTGGCCAGGCTTAGGTTTCAGTGGCCTGCTCTACCTTGGTTGACAAAACGCTCCTAGTGACGGCATTTTTTCTGTTTCCTTACTGCTTTTGGTCAGCTCTATCGCCATCGCTTATTGCGGGTTCCTTTTTGTTTATCACTGCGCGGCGGTGCTCAGTTCGGCGGCGCGCAGTTCGATTTATTGATGGAGGAACCGACGCGCGTGCAAAATAACGAGTTAGTTTAGAAATAGACACCTATGCTGGGTGGCCGGAACACGATAGTCAGTTCGAATTATCCAAAAATTCAAATTAATGTGGTGTGAATTAACGAGCTTTTACTGTACATGCTTTTCGTTCTAGCATTTATGTATACATCTCCTTAATCTTTTTTCTCTTCCTCAAAACTTCTCCGTCGACCTTGTATCACTACCTATGCCTGCAATGAATCCGGTCGTAACAATATCTTCCCTGCTTTTTTTCCACCAATACTCCAAATGTCTCTTGCTTATCTCGACTGCTGACCAGTTGATACCTTCGTCCACTTTAAATCCAAGTGCTTCTGGAAGGTGTATGTTACCTACAGGTCTCACTGGGTGAATCCCTTTGCATTCCATTAGTATGTGCTGAGTGGTCTCCGGATTTTTGTTGCAGCATACACATGCCTCATCTTGTTGCGAATATTTGCTCTGGTATGTCCTTGAGCAACCAGCTTGAGCCTCAAATAGCAAGGCACTGCCCTTTGTGGGATCGTACAGATTTTCCCTTCTAATTTCTTTCTTCACGTTCTTGTATATCTCAATGGTCTTTCTTGTTTTCATTCTTTGCATCCAGTTCACTCTCTCTGTTTCTCTCACTTTCTTTTCGATGACTCTTGGTTGTCTATTTACACTTTCAATTACCCTGTACAGTACTTGATTGGCAGCTTTCTTGACCTCTTCCTCTATTCCAAATTGGTGTATAACCAAAATTATCGATGGGACCTTGTTGTGACGATAACATCGATGTGACGATAACAGCAAAAAGAAAATCTGTTATAGAATATCCAAGAAAACAGGTTGAAAGATATTTTATACAGAGGTCAGATCTGCTAATATAAATACAGTGGAACCTCGATTATACGTCCCCCGGTTATGCGACGACCCGCATTTTACGACGAATTGGTTTGGTCCCGGCAAAACCCCCATAGAAATAATGTATTAATAACCTCAATTATACGACGCAATTCTACGGTGACCTGCCTCATACGCGTCTCTGGTACTGTCTGTGGAAAATAAAAGAAATAAATTCTAAGCACACTCAGGCTGGCACGCAAGCACACTGCAGGCAGCTGATAACGGGTGTGCAATACCGTATTTACCCGAATGTAACGCAACCGCGAGTGTAACGTGAGGGGTGACTTTCCAGTCATGCGAAATAAACAAAATAAAACTGCTAATGTAACGCGAGATGAACGGAAAAAGAAATGGTACCTTTATTCAAGGAATCGCAATTCGGAAACATTCTCTTCCCTCATCATCATTATCTGATGAGGAGACGGGGCTTTCCTTGGGCGGTCTTCTCGGGCGATCGCTTTCGCGAAATTTCATGTGACTCAGCAATGAAAGCGCCCCGACAAGTGTTTCCGGCGCTGTCCTAAGCTTGCAGTCAGCGCCAAGAGAGCTGTCGGAAGTATACTTCGGAAGCTGCCAAGTATACTGGCAGCTTCCAAAGTAGAGCTGCCAAGTATACTGTAGGAAATAAACTGTAGTGCCGGGACGAGCTGATTCTCGCGAAAGCGAAACTATCTCCAAAAGTGATCGCCCAAGAATTGTCATCTTCCGTGCCGTCGAGCTTGTTTGAGATTTAAATACTTCTTAAAAGACCGCACAATAATTTCATTCAGGGTCAGTACCAGGCCACTTTATGTTGCACAAAGCCTTCCCGACTGGCCTTGCATTTAAACTGGGCCTGCCGCTGGTCCTGCCATCCGCAAATCGTTGACTCCTTTACGTCGATGCACCGAGCCGCGGCGGACTTTCCTAGCTTCATGGCCATCAAAATTGCTCGTCTCTCGAAGCGACCGTCATAGCGAATGCGCTGCATCACCATAACGTCGCGAATGAAGAGCCGAACCACAAAAGGCCGTAGGGTATAACAGCACCGTAACCACTCACAAGCACAGCGAAAACAGCGTCGATTCCAACCAAAAACAAGTTTTGACTTCAGTCGACTTGTCTATGGATTGGATCGAGACGTAAAGTTACAGGTTGCCAATGTAGCACAAAAAATCGTGGGATTTAGAATGTTCGTTTTAAATTGGTCAATTTTGCCATTATTCGAATGTAACACGAGGGCCGAGTTCAGGTAACGAAAATTATGAAAATACGGTAATTTTTTAAATAGTGTAATCTACCTTCCTTGGAAGCAGTGCAGGTTCGTGCCGCGCGCTTATTCAGGTGGTCTGTACCCGTTTTTTGGACAAGACTGAGCGTCACTGCCGATATTCTTAGTTTTTCGATTATACGATGGTTTTGCGTGGTCCCCTCAAAGTCTTATAATCGGGGTTCCACTGTACAGAAGTGCACCGCCAACACTACTATCAATGCTGTGAACCACTGGTACTAATCGCGAGGGTACAAATTTTACTGTTCTTGGCGATCATTTGACTGTGTCTATCATAGCAAGGATGTAATTAGCAGTTTTTATGCTCTGTGGCCTAATACTGAAGCATTGAAACTAACTGATGCTACTAACAGTACAGGCAGCTCGTAAGTGTTGCACCATTTATGAGAATGTCTGTCCAGGATCAAGTTGTTGAGTGCAAAAAAACGCTACTTGTGTCCTTCCTAGAGACTGCTTCACATGCTGCAGTGCACTATCTAACACTCCTGCACAGATTGCACTGACCACTGTTGGCATTGTTGTGATCTGGCATTTTCACAATGTTGCTGACCTCAATATCAGTGTGTATTTGTGTGGTTTACATGCTTCCTGTGCTGTACCTGTTGATGAAACACGACACATCCCAATGTTGAAATAACTTATGTGCACCACATAGGTGTCGAATTGTTATCATGCGACTCATCTCTGTATGCATTTGATAAAACCATTCCATGTGTATGAACTGTTTTGGTGTTTTAAACTAACTAACAACTAACTGCCAGGAGCGCACCTAAAAAACTAAATTGTGGGAGTTGTGGGTGTGAATTCTGCATTGTGGACAAGCAGAGTATGTTTTACAGATATCCCATCCTTGACAGTACTTGATTGACATTGATTATAGTGCAAGATTTTTCTTGTTGCAGGATGGAGCAGACTCGTTGGAGTATTGCGTCAAACGCCTGAAGTACACAGTAGAAATAGTTTTGCAACGTTATGGAAAGGCAAGTATGCCAACAAGTGTGGTGTTGGTATTTTCCCTCTCTCTTCTTATGCTAGCTCAATTCCTTGATACCTTATGGCATAAAGTTTGTGCAGTGTTCTGATGAGTGCTCCTCTCTGAATTGATGAATGCTTAGCTGTTTGTCCAAAGCACTTGTGTTCTGATGAGTGCTCCTCTCTGAATTGATGAATGCTTTGCTGTTTGTCCAAAGCACTTGTGTTGATTTTCCAGCAGTAGTTTTTCGCTGCATTTGATAACCTAGATAGTTTTTAGGGAAGGCATTTTGCATGCAGGCATTAGTGTAGACCCATTGTATTAAGATTGTTAAATCTCTTTTGTGTTCTTATTTGCTTACCACAGTAAATATATATTGTGCCAAATGTCACTTTTTATCTTCGTTCCATTCTTTCTGTATGCATTGCTACACTTCTACTATGCTAATTTTTCTTGTGTTCAAAGATATTTCAAGGCTACATGTTTATGCTTGTTCAATGATCATCTCACCCAAATATGATCAAATAACATTATTCCAGATATTTCAGGACTACAGAACTTTGTTATAATTAATCAAAGTTGAATAAGATATGGGCTAAAATAAAAACGAGACTTATTCGCAAACATATGTAAGCCTGGTTATGGGACAACTGCACTTATACAAGCAGATATATGTACAAGTGGCATAAAAATTTGTGGAATGTGGGTTCTTAAAAAAAAAAAGCAAATTTCAATCCAGTTCTGGCGCTCTGCCTGTAAAACAGTACGTACAACACTATAGTTGGTTTCACACACTAGTACAGGGTAAGTAGTTGAAGATTGGACGCTGACTACAAAAATTAAAAGTAAGAGACATTTTGGCCCTAGTAAAGTAAGAGGCACTAGTACATGTAGCAAATCTTAAATCTAGGCTGCATGCCACTGGGAAATATTCTGCTTCTTCTGAAACCCCACGCCCCGTAAGCTTGCGCCAGCTGTGCACACACAGCAGTGTGTTTGTTGTTGTCAAAACTTGTTCACTGTTGCAGGAAATTATTGAGCAGCAGATGGTTCTGTCCAACCTGGCGGACATGGTGATACAGATCTATGCCATGGCCTGTGTTCTGGGTCGTGCATCACGATCATACTGCATCGGTCTTCCATATGCAGATAAAGAGGCAAGAGTTCTTTACCCCCTCTGTAAATAATGTTTTTGTTGACACAACTTGCACTCTACTGTAGTTGCAGTGGGAAAATGCAAATTAAATATTAAGTTCAGATACAGATCCAGGTGAATGTGCAGCCACTCTGGAAAAATATGACAGATGCAAATAGAACAATACTGGTATGTTGTGATATCCTTGTTGCATCAGGGTGCTTGTCTGCTTTTCGTTATGATCAATCTTGACCTTTCTGCCAACAATATCAATGCTGTCAAGCTACTCACTTGGTTACAAGAGCATTCCAATTGCTAGCTAAGGCGGTTTGATGTGCCTAGACTCCTAGAGGACTACTGTTACGTCATGTGAGACACTGTAGCAAAAAATCTGCAATGGCCGTCATTGTACCTATCATGGTGGCTCAGTGCCTGTGGCATTATGCTGCTATGCAGTGGGTCGCAGGTTCAGTTCCCAACCATGGCAGTCGCATTCTGATGGGGGTGAAACGAAAAAGAAAAGTTGCGTGCACTATGCTTTTGGTATAAAATTGACACTATAGAAACTTTAAATTACTTTAGATTGATAAAGTATATCTCTCAGCACTCTATTTACGTTAGTATAGATTTATTATTTAGTAGAAAAAATGAAGTTCAGAGCTCCAATGTTTGAATTTCATGCCGAAACCTAGGTGCTGGTACGTCGGTGTGACCTAACAGATTTTAAGGTATTTTTCGTGTTTGGGCAGTTGTGGCTCATTAAAGGTTCTCGAAACTGCTTAGTCATTGGCTCATTTTCGAAAGATTCCAGTCAGTCTTTACTGAGAAAAAAAAAAAAAAAGAACTACGCCTGAGGAGTCGCCACCCGCCACAGTAGACCAGTGGTGATGGCATTGCACTGCTGAGCTCGAGCTCGCTGGTTCAATCCCAGCCACAGCGACCGCGTTTTGATGGGCGCGAAATCCATGCTCGTGTACTTAGATGTAAGTACACGTGATGTCCCAAGTGATCAAAATTTACCTCGTAATCCAATAGTGGTTCTGGCACGTGAAAAACTCGGAATTAGATTTTTTTAGCAGATGGCATCGAAGTCCACGACATCATGGCATGCTGGTGCGGGAATTCGAAGGCATCGTCGCCACCAGTCTTCCATATTGGGTGTCTTTTTCTGGTTCGCCAAGACACATTTCACAATAAGAGCGGCGTTTTTGGTATTGTAGAAGGTCAATTTATAAGTACAGCTCAATTAAGATTTTTCCTTAGTGTCCCTTTAGAGATCTGCAGACGGTCATATTCATTCGGTGTTGAACTGTGGCATTCCTAGCTCCAGTGTCGCTTTGGGATGTTAGACTCTATAAATCAATCAAAGCCATCTTCAGGGCAAGTCAGTGTGCTGAGCATTGTGTCACATGAATTTAAAAATGTCAGCACAGTCCTTCGATATCTTTGGTGGTCATGAAAGTTTGGCCAAAGCTTTGTCTGTCACTGTTCTCCATTCAGCCGTAATGCATTTACGAGCGGAGGAAGAGGGATTCGGGTTGGACGTGCCTCCTATCCTAGGGAGGCCGTGGCTGCGCATAGCTGTCAGCGCGGCTGAGCGCATGTGCAATCCGTGCGCCCTGTTTTTAGAGGTAATCCACCGCGTGTGCAAAGAGTGGGCGTGCCGAGATGGCGTGGCATCATGTGCGCTTTTAGTATTGTAAGTTGCGTAATCTCGAGTTTTGGAGACTCGCTGTAGCGAGCCGGTGGACAAAGTATTCGCTCCACCCTGCTGCTACTTTTCATGATAGCGTCGTTCCACTGTGGGCAACGCTATCAGCCACGGGGGCAGAGTGGACGCGAAAGCGTGTCTGGCTTTGCTTTGTTGCGCCAATGTGAAGATATCATCAATTTGGCATGAAACCATATCTTTCATCGCTGTCTCTCAAATTCAACAAAATTTTCTCCTTCAAGTTTGCGTTTTCGAATTTCCCGATAATTTGGAAGATCTTGCAGCCCCTTCCGTGTAGGAAATATCGATCGGCGACTGTACTTACTTGCATAAAAGGTTGAATTTCAATGCAAGGAAATTTTGATATAGCGAAGAAAATTGCCGATTTTACCAATTTCGTTATATTGAGGTTTAACTGTAATACAAGGGTATTTCCCAAGTCATGGCATATTTGCATTTCATGCACAGTTTTACTAAATATTCTCGGTTTTCCTGGTTGCATTTTTTTGTTTTTTTTTTTTGTTTTATTGCATGGAAAGTACCCCTTATATTACATTCAAGTTACTATTGTATGCAGTGTACTACACTGCATTCACATTTTTTTTTATAATGGTATTTCCTGTAATACTTAAAAGGCCTATC
The DNA here is from genome assembly GCF_013339745.2 of Dermacentor silvarum. Lineage (NCBI taxonomy): Eukaryota > Metazoa > Arthropoda > Arachnida > Ixodida > Ixodidae > Dermacentor > Dermacentor silvarum. The sequence continues at coordinate 28,544,361 of NC_051161.1, read as the reverse complement.
ACCGGGGTTGGGCATTGCAAGTAAACAAGTGCAGCACATAGATCACGAGGTTGCAATTGTATCTGCAAAGTATGAAATGGGTGCATAGTGCTAAAATGGTCGAAATTTCAAAAAGAGGGTTATGCACTCTTCTCAAGAGTCAAGACTGCACACACGCCTCTATGCAATACACACTGCTTGAAATGTCACTAACCATAGCACATGACTTTGATTAATCATTCTATGCATAACGCACAGTGGTGCTGCTGGAAATGCACCGCGCAGCAAGAAAAAAATACAAGAACAAAAAAATAAAGAAGTAGGGGCTCCTTATGTGAATGTGACGCAGTCCCTCAGGATAAGGCGCTGCTTGTGCAAGCTAGTCGAGGCAAAGGGGGGACAGTGTCTCTGTTGACAGTGATGCTTGCCTCCTGGCGACACGGTAACAGGCCCTTTCAAGTTTAATTTCTTCTATCTCCTCTAACAATGAAGCGATTTGAAAAATTGTTTCGGTAAAATTCTCCCTAGAATGTTCCTGTCACGGCTGTCACCCGTTCGCCGTCGGCGCGAAGTCAATCGATGGGGTATACAAGCCGGTTGGTCATACCGTACTCGAGCGAACACAGTGAAAGAGTCGGAGTCGGGAGTAAACAAAAAAACAAGATATTTATCCGCTTATAAATATACACAAATTAATAAAATAAAATAATAAAAAAAAGACACAAGACAGACTAACACGCCTGAACTTAAGATAGCACAATGATGACGACAAATAAATAGGACGAGCAATTAACAATGGATATAAACATGAAAAAGGGCGTGGATCAAATATACAAGAATAACACTTAACAGTAATTCACTAAAACAAAGTTCAAAAGAAAACAAACGATGTCATACGCGTGGCCGGGCAGCAGCAGCAAGTCTATAAACTGTGAAGTCGGCACGCATAGCTTTCCCGAAGAATCTGGCAGGCCGATCTTGTTGAGGTGGATGCGATTGCTGGTCTAGATTTGACATCTTCTCTCCAGCAGGTTGAGCTAACTTGAGGCGAACTACCGTGAGCTTCGTTGCAGACGTTGTTTTGTCGTCTCATACGTCAACTAGTTCCTCGGAGTTCCGACGTGGCTAGGTGGTCCAGGTAAGACTGGACGGCACTAGCACCCCGACGGCTTCTCAGCAGCTCATAGCTTCAACTTCTGGACTGATTTGCAGGGCCCAAAACCTGCGCTTAAATAGCCTCTCCTTTTCCTAGTTCCCTATGTAGAGGAACTGCAGGTATGCAGTGTTCGCCTAATTATTTCATGACTCCTACCAAAAGTCTTGGCCGCGCCCCTTTCAATCATGGACGAAGTAACGGTAGATTCCCCTCTCTGTCCAAAGTTGAACCCCCGCACTGCACCACACGGACGCGCACGCACACACCTGGGTACGTTAATTGGCGTGTCGCTTTCTCGAAACTATATGCCGCACTTTGGGACCACGACATTTTTTTGACGCCTGTTCATCGGCGTGTCGCTTCCTCAAAACTATATGCCATACCGTGAGAACACAATGTTTTGGCGGCCGATAATCGGCGTGAGAAACTATGCCGCTCCGCGACAGTTCCCTTACAACTCCTGGTGTGCTATAACGAAAACCTGCAGTGGAGCTTGGTGAGAAGCCTTTTAAGACATCATCAAGCATGTTCTCTTCCAGATTACAGTAATGGCCTACAATCAATGAGCACCCCATCATAGTGACTTTGGGCAGTGATAGTTTTTCGGGGTGCGTGGATATTGAATAATGATATACACAAGCATTCATTGGCAGGTTGGGTTAACTTGGTATGTTGGAACATTCCAATTACATTGTCTATGTTAAAAAGCTAGATTACTAAGCCATTATACTAAAACATAGTGTATTTGGCTCATGTTAACTAGGAAAATGTAGTAATTCCCACTAGCTGTCTTTGTCAGCCTATGCCTTATTATACCACCCGTAAACTCGAAGGCATTTGACCCTGTGCCAGTTGTCACTCATCGCACTTGCTGTCAAGCAATAAGCTCAGAAGTAAGAGTGCCGCTGGAAAAAAATAAAAGAAAGGAAAATGGCTCCCTTGCTGTCCACTAACCCATGCCCCTTGCTACTGAGAGGCTGGCTTTCCCGCAAAATTTAGACGTCTAACGGCTAAGTGTGTCGTACAGGCTAAATTTCGCTAGGGGCACGAAATCATCGCAAAATTCAGCACAAAATCGCCCAAATATCCTTACATGAGATAGAAACAAATGCCAAGAACCGTGTTTGCTCTTGCACAGCCAGCATATTATTCGATTTGATTCGAATAGTCGTATCCAACCGAATATTCGAACATTTTTTAATATCCATTTTTCGAATTGTATCATCAGCCTAGTTTTATGTCCACTGCAGGACGAAGGCCTCTCCCTGCGATCTCTAATTGCCCCTGTCTTGCGCTAGCTGATTCCAACTTGCACGTCGAATTGGATACAAATATTAAAAATATAATCGAACTTTTTGAGTATTCGCACACCCAAAATAGTTTCCCTTAACTTATCTTGTTTGTTTTTTATTGCAGGTTGATCTTGCCCTTTGCTTTTGTCATGATGCACGAAAAAAGGTGAAAAGCTGTGAAATTGAAATTGATGAAGGTGAGTTACATTGGCTCAAATCACTGCATGTTTATTCAGTGTTGAATAGTTTTCATTTTGCATCTGCTTGGAAGTTTGCTTACTTTTGTTTTTTGTTGCGTGCATCTACAGTAAAAGCTCGATGATACGAATCTCATGGGGTCACGAAAAATATTCGTATTAGCCGAAATTCGTATCATCGAAACAATTAAAACTACTGTCGAATCTCGATAATTCGAACTCGAAGGGGCCCGAAAATTTGTTCGAATTAAAAGGACGTATTTTTGAAGTATTCGTGCACCATAGCACGATGCACGAACGATGCGAGTCGTGAAATATCGCGGCGCGCAAGCGCATAGCAAGCGCGGGCCACGAAACTGCCCACGCCGGCTAACGGTCGCTTCCTGATAACGATTGAAAACGAAGTTTCAGGGAGCGAGCGGGCGGCGCCGGCACACGTGTGCGCGCGGAGACCGTCGAAGGTGAGGGAGGAGGGCGGCTGGGAAGCGGATTTGGCCGCGTCAACTCCGCCGCTTCGGTGGCTCCCCTCGCCCTCCCTCTCAACTCCCTCGTAGCTCTCTCACCTTCGACTCCGTGCGCACATCTCCGTGCGCGCCCGCTGCCGTGCTGGCGCCAGCTTATTTTAGCCGCCCCCTGAAGTTTCGTTTTCTGCCGTTATCGGGAAGCTTCGTTGGCCCGACTGTGCCTCCGCCGCTGCTTCCCTCTGCGCTGCTGCCGCAGCGTGCAAGGTCAACATTTGACTAGAAAATAGAGGAGAAGGGGTTCACTGCCATTTTATCCGCGTGGCTGAGACGTCGGCACTAGTGTGTGCTAGAATACGGTTGTCTAGAACACTCTAGTCGGCACGTACACGCTTGTTCCGGCGTGATGCAGAAACGGCGACCTTGCAATTTGAGAGAGGGGGAAATTTCCGCCGCGGGTTATTTTTTTCCCCATTCCTTCGCGCGCGGCATTGAGGGGTCTCTCCTGAGCTTTTGCTCTACGGCGGTGTCGGAGCAATGCCGGTCGGAGGCGCCGCCGCGTTATTTGGCGTGCTGCTAAGAGCATTGTCGGTGCACGGTAGGTTCGAAATAAGCGTGTTCGAATTAACGAGATTCGACTGTAGCTAAATTAAAGAGTCAGAGGTGAACTCACTCAGGCACATGTACGTAAAAAGCATTTATTTCTTGAAGCGCCACCGCTTCAAACTCTTCGCGCCCAGTCGCGGAGTCCGCGCTGCCCGGCGCCACGCCTCCGCACCAAAAGAGAAGGAGAGAAAGCGCGTGACTGCGCGCTGTTCTCTTTCGCGGCCGTTGGTGGGGCGGCGTTTATTCGTATCAACCGACGCAGGCTGAAAATCGATTCGTAACAACCGTTCTCTAGCACGTTGCAAAGTAATGGGGCTCGGACGGGACCTCAGAAAAATTCGTATCATCCGGAAATTCGTATTAGCCGTGATCGTACGATCGAGCTTTTACTGTATTTGACAGTTGCAGGTGACTGAGCGTTATTGATGGCTGAGATTAGAGTTATGGCACAAACATTTCGTGCGCTTTCACCGGATGCAGAATTGTTGCAATGTAGTCTATGGGAATCTAGAAAGTGAAAGTTTGTCCATGTCTGACTAGTGTATCACCCTTGCAATCTGAGCACTTTTGTGAAGGAGAAAGGCAACTTGTTGGAGTTTATGCCACAGCTTCCTTCTGTAAATTTTTTTTCATGTGTTAAGCAGAACATTGACAACACCGTAGTGTGACATTATAAGTGCTGGTCTTTTTTGACTTGGAGCACATTTTGTGCTTAAAAGGTAGCCGATATTTCAAGTCATCCCATAGTAGACTTGTTTTTGTTGTGGCTTGCAATGTACCTGTATATATATTTTTCAGCAGTAGCAAGAAGTGAAACTGTCTTGGCCATTCATTGCCACAACCTAACACCATTGTTACCTGCTTTGAAGATATGGAAAGTGGCATTGTCACCCATTTTTTTAAATTTGTCACTTTCTAAGCGTTTGGTCCCACAGATAAATTTTAAATGTGTGTTAAAGGATTTAGGGCCTCAATATTTAGTCGAGTAACAACCATATAAAGACAACGGAAGTCATAGCCAAGAAAACACAAGTAAAAAATTTTTATTTAATGTTTGTCCTTACAGTCTGGGTATTTGTGACCCAACCTCGAGTGACAGATAATGCAATTTGTAGCTGTTGCTGTGGAATGTGCAGGCCTAATATGTGCATGTGGTCTTATTTCATAACTGTTAGCCAACAATATATATATATACCCCATTTTGCCATTCATGTTCCTTATGATATGATCAGCTCGCATCTTGGCATCAATTCTGTGTTCACTATACTTTCAATTCTTCCAGAGATGGATAACTTGCTGCTTCTCAGGAAGCGGGAGATTGCCGACAAGGTGTTTGAGAACAAGGCCTATTTTCCAGTGCATCCGCTGACAAAGAACTATTGATGCAAGGGGTTTAGAACCGACTTGATTGTATAGTCTAGCCATTTTCATTGCCGAACACAGACCCATCACGTTGATTGTGACAATTTTAGGACAAAAGTCAACTCTTGTTTTATATCACATACAAAATGAATAAATATTAAGTTGTGTCTGTTGACTTTGATTGCACAAATAGTCAGGCATTATCGTGTTGAAACACGTCCGAGGTGGCCAATGCAGGGAATATGTGTTGGGATGCTTTTGTTGACACGCACTCTTCCATTTCACGTACAATCCATGATCACTGCAGGTCCTTCAGGTTTCTGTCTTCACCTTGTTCCATGGCGCTATTCACCATTTGGCAACTTGCTTCTATTGAGGCACAGCATACCATAGGCTTTTACTCACTGCACACCGATTTCACAGGCGTGAGGTACGAGCATTACTGAGTGCACAAGAGTGTGAGTGGACACGAGTGCCACTGAATGCGAGTATGAATGAAAGTCAATGACAATGAGTGGGAGTTAATGCGAGTATGAACATGATTGGGTTCCAGTAAGTGCGAATGGTAGCGAGAGTTGTGGGTTCTTGGTGTCTCACAGGAGACCAACCACCGCGGGTTCGAGCTTAGCGAGCCACAGGGCCGCGTCAGCCGTCGCCTCCAGCACCGCTCGCGCGCGAGCTCAGAGGCCGCAAGGGGCTACCGAGCGACGCACGCAAAAACACAGTAAAGCCCTGAGTTGACGGAAACCGTTTACTGAAACCGTCGGCACCAGCACTGCACAAACGCCCGCACGGAGGGGAGCCAAAGGGGTCCCGCACCAGGGCGAAAATACAATAACAGGCGCCTATAGCACGTCGCGGCGAGAGCACAGGCTCAAGCTGGGACACGCCGCTAGGAAAAGTCCCGGCGGCTATGCTACTTGCTCTGGCGATAACCAATGGGTCAACTCGCGAGAGCACGGGCAATATCCTTCGGCTTAGGCTTTCGGCAAGTGCGGCTCGGCGAGGTACGACCTCGCGCGAGCACTAATGGCACCGCTCGTCGGCTTAGCGTCGGGAAAGGATCAGCACAAAGTACGCGCTCCCCGCACGGGCAAAGGCCACGTGCGCGAGCTCCAGTCCTAGTCACAAAGGTGTCGGCGGACGAGAGGAAAGCATGAACGTACCGTGCGCTGGTCCCGGAGAGAAGTCCACGCTTCCCCGCTAGCGGCCGACAACCGGCCGCGTAGTGACGTCAGCGCTCCGCCCCCACCGCCAACCGCCGCGTGCGCAGCGCCACCGCGGGAACCGGTTAGGCGGCGCGGGCGGAGAAGGAGGCCAGCGGGGAACGATGGCGAGGGATGGCAGAGCAGGCGAAGCGCGCGCGATCATGCCGGCGCAACCCTCAATCCCCACATCCTCCTCTCCTTAAATGCCCCCCTACCAGCCTGGCGAAACAGCTAGTAGGGGCTTATGCATCAAAGACAATTGAGTCTTTCATGCACAAGCTAAATGCTAACCTCAGCCCAGCAAGTACTCTTAGAACACCGCGTTCCGACATATAAAACAAAACACTTTCATGCACTATAAAAATAATAATTATATACAAGGATCGTGGGAAAATAAAAAATTAAACTGCTACGCTGTATAATAAAAAAAAATTGCCGCGAGAGGGGGGAGAAATATTAACAAAATAGTCGGCCGCTGGCGCGGGACAGTGTCCAAGGTGCGAAGGGGAAGCGGCGCGTAAAGTTCTGTGGCTAGGGGCGGTGGCCGAAGACGTAGGAGTCTCGAGGGCAGCCTTGATTGCAGGAACGGGCTCACCGTTGGTAGATCGGAGTTGTTGTTTTCGTGGTGGTGGCGGTCCCGAACTCCAGCCGGATGGGGCAGGACACTGCCGGGTCAGCTGGCCACGCCGCCGGAGCCAAGATGGAAGGGGCAGCCACAACCGTGGCTGCAAGGCGTTCGCACGGCGGCGGCGACTGCAGAGAGCTGGTCTCTCGGTCTGACGTCAGAGGGTCAGTGACCCCGTCCACCTTCAGTGTCCACGATGATCCGATGCTGCAGTTGGTGCGACTTCTGGTTGCTTCGAAGAGCAACAGGCACCACGCACGCACGCGCACACACACACGCACGCACACACTCCTTGCGGTTTTCACCATGGCTGCGCAACACTCCCAAACACCGCCATGCTCATCGCCGTACACAACGCGCCGCGCCATAGAAGGCGCAAAGCGTCCTTCGTCCCCCTCACACCGACGAGTCAATGGGACCATTGTCCACCACCGTGCCTGACGACCGCGCAAATCAACAACCCCCTTCTCGGCAAAGTGAAAAAAAAAAGGAAAAAGAAAAGAACAAGAAAAACAAAAATCTTCACCATCTACGTACAAGAAAAAAAAACACGTAATGAATTAAACTATAAGGCTGTACACGCGAAAACACACTTTCAAAAAGAAAAAACATAAATACACTCAGCGGGCGTACTTAAAAAAAATGGGAAAAAAATGCACACTGTTAAAACACTACATAAACACACTTGCAATACGCTGGGCTGGGGCTAGCTTATTTTCGTGCACTGGCCGTAAAGAAGCTAGCCCACTGAGGCTACGCATTTTACTGAGGGCCTTCGGTTGCGGAAAAGTCCGTCGTCCGGCGCGAAATCACACAGGTGACCGCTTCCTCAGATTGTACCGGTGCGTGGTCCGAATGCGGTCCGTTGCTCCGGGTGTGCCCCGTTGCTTGCGCGCAATGCCACTGGGCACTGGCGCGAGCTCGTCGGACCGTGACGCAAAGGCCTTCAGGTCGGCGATATGGGCACGGCTGAGTTTTCCCGAAGAGGGATCCTTCAGCAAGTACGCGAGTGGAGACCAAACTTTCTCCACTCGGTACGGACCAAGCCACTTAGGAGCGAGCGAGGCTGAGAACCCCTTGGTCGCATCGCTAAGAGCGTGGTTGCGCTTCAGGACGAGATCACCTACCTTAAATGAAAGCTGGCGATGCTTCCGGTCGTATTGAGCCTTCTGCTGGGCCCTGGCCGACGCCAAACTCTGCCTTGCTCTACCGAGAGCCCGACAAAGCCTGTCCCGAAGTGCTGAAGCGTAAGCAGAACAGTCTGCCGGCGCTTCCTCGTCCCCGAGCTGGCATTGCATGACACTGGTCACCGGATTAGCCAACTCCCTTCCAAAATTGAGAAAGGCGGGAGAGAAACCAGTTGAGCGATTCTCGGAGGTTCGGACTGCGAACGCGAGCTCACTCAAGTGGTCTGCCCAATCCTTTTGACGTTCGGCAAAGGCCGCTAACATTGGTTTAAGAGTTCTATTGAGTCTCTCCGTCAAATTGGACTGGGGATGGTAGGGCGAAGTGGTGCAGTGATTAATTCCCAGGGAACGGCACGTAGCACCAAACACCCGAGCGGTGAAATAGGACGCGTTGTCCGTAATCAGTCTTTTCGGAAAGCCGAACCGACAAAACACTTCCTGTAGCCTTTCCAGCACCGCTCGCGCTGTCACTTTACGAAGCGGAAACAGTTCCACCCATTTAGAAAAATGATCAACGACTACCATCAGGTGTGTGAACCCCTGCTTACTCCTGGGGAAAGGCCCCATAAGATCGCAGGTGGCCACTTGCCACGGACGCTCACTGTCGATTGGTTTCATCAGCCCGGGCGGCTTGCCACCCCTTGATTTCACCATTTGACAGACATGGCAGGAACGGCAATAGCGAAAAATGTCACGCTTTATGCCAGGCCAGGTCACAGTTTGGCTTAGTTTCGAAAAAACTTTAGAGCCACTCAAATGACCGGCCAAGGGTTCGTCATGAGAACATCGCAACAGTGCGCTTCTCAGACTTTTGGGGATAACCACCTTAAACGGGTCCACAGCGTCATCATCGGTGGCTATGTATTTCAGCAGGAGCCCATCATGATCCAGCAAATACAAATCCGCGGGGGACTCAGCGACACACGCTGTTTCCGGCCCCCCTGCGCCCGCCGCAACACCAGCAGCGTCTCGGCGCTCCGTCTCCCTGAGACCGTCGCTCACTCCGCGACAAAACGGATCAATTTGCTGGGCCTTCAGTAGCTCTTGCCTGCTGAAAGCGATTCCAATTCTCCCAAAGGAGAGGTTGGTCTCGTCCCCACTCAGGACTGCAGCCATCGGCGTCATGGGTTCGCTTTCGAGAAGCTCCCCCGCACACACGCTTTCCGGCGCGCTGCTTGCCTGGAGCGCGGAGAAACAGGTTTGCCCGCTTGCGGACTCGCCTCTCGCTCCGCTCGTTTCGCCCCCGACGCTAGCTGGCGCTAAGGCACCGGCAGCGGCTGTTGCACCTGGAGAAAAGCTCTGGGTGGACAATGGGGCACGAGATAGCGCGTCAGCTACCACGTTGGCACTTAGATGTAGTGCCTCTTCGTGCCGTGTCCCTCTATCCCACTGGGGATTGTGAGTCGACAAGCGCATGGCGCAGGGGCTTGCCCCCGAATTCTGCGCGCGACACGGTTCGTGCCGTGCCTTTCGATCCCAAAGGGGACCATGAGCGGGCGAGCGCGAAGCTCGGGGGCTTGCCCCCGAACTCGGCGCGCGACACGACTCCGACGCCTCACCTGCACAGGCAGAATCGGACGCCGGCGGGCTGATGAACGGCTTTAGCAACGTGAACTGACCGTCGCGATAGCCGCCATTCGCAATGTCCACAACGATCCCAGTTTTAAGGAGAAAGTCCCGGCCGAGAATCACAGGAACACTGAGCCCTGGGAGATGAACGAAACGCGTGCGTCTCATTCGCTCTCCCCACCTGACAGTCAGCCTTGCGGCGCCAGCCGAATGGGCCACGCCTTTCGCAAGATTGAATGTCGTTCGGCAGTCCCGCAAGCGCACTGCGTGCTTTTGCAAGTGGGACAAAACCTGTTCGCCGAACAACGAAGCGCTTGCGCCCGTGTCCAGCAGCGCCGAAAATTCGCGGCCGGCAATGGTCACCGGAATAAACGGTGCGTGCGCACCAGCAACACAACCTGCTCGGTACGCCGAGGGAACAAGCAAAGGTTCGGTCACTCGTGCCTTCGCGAGCGACCTGCTATCCCGTTTCCCGGCCTCACAGGAGACCGAGGCGCGGTGCAATCCCTTGCAATGTGCCCTCGTTGTTGGCAGCGAAAACAGCGTACTCCGCCGCGGTATCTTTCCCGAGGCGGAGCAGCCTCAGCTCCCTGCCGGGGTCGGCTCGCCGCTTGGCCAATGGGCCGATAACGAGCGTTTCCCTCCGCGATGCGCTGGGTCGAAAAGCGTCCCTGCGCATGCGTTTCGGTCGGTGGCGCAGCACAGGCTGCCCGTCTATCGTGCGTGTAGGGATCGAGAGCGCGCGCGCTCAGCTCCCAAACACACCCGTTTGCAGCCGCAAAGGCAGCTTGGCCGGGTTGTTGCCGTTGGGGAAAGGGCTCAGGCTCTCTCCACGCGCAGCTCGGCTCAAGGGCCTCGCTGGCGGGCGGCGGTGGGCGATAGGCGCGCCCGGCGATAATGTCGCCTTGAATGCGCTTTGCCTCGGCGGCTAATTCCTCCAGATTTCGGAAGTGGCCGCCGCGCAGGTACGCCGAAAAGGTCGGATGTGCCTGCCTGATCACCCGTTCGACGCGTTCCTCGTTCGAGGCATTGGGCTCGGCGACTAAGAAAAGGTCTTGCATCGCCCGTACGTACTCCTGAAGCGACTCATCAGGAGCCTGTGTACGTAGCCCAAGCTCTCGCCGCATCCTACTCTCGTAGTCAGCGGGTAGGAATTCACGCAGGAATGCCGCGCGGAACTCCTCGAGGGTTGTTGCACGGTGTCCGGAAAGCCTGTACCACCTAGCCGCCGAGTCAGTGAGTGCAACAGGGACGACGCGTCCGAGTACATCCTGATCGTTCAAACCCAGAGCTCTCTGGTAGCGTCCCTGGCACTAAGCAGGTCACCGTATCCGCTGTAGGTCGGGACTGCCAACCGTACAGCGGGGTGAGCGCATTTCGGAACAGCCGACAGCGTTTTAACTGCCCCAGAGAGCGCCTGGATCATTTCGGCGGCGTTATGCAACAGCGTCTGTGCGCCTGCTCCAAAGGGAGCCGTTGGCGCGTTAGCGGCGCGATCGAGCAAGGATGAACTGACGTCCAGCTCGATCAGTGGCGCGGTTTCCACAGGGATACCGGCCGGCGCGCCGCCGTCCCCAGAGCAAAAAGGGCTCCTAGCGGGGTGCGCCTGCTGTCGTTCACAGCTGCCACTTGAGGCAGCTATACGTGAATTGCTTCTGGCCGCTTT